>NC_086454.1:61796073-62023573 GCF_028390025.1 Pseudophryne corroboree | reverse complement strand
CAGTCTTCATAAGGTAGCGCACAGCACTGCAGCTGTGCGCCATTGTTGTCAGCACACTTCATAGCAGCGGTCACTGAGGGTGCAGGGCGCTGGGGGGGGGCGCCATGGGCAGCAATGATAGTACCTTATTCTGGCTAAAAATACATCACATATAGCCCCTGGGGGCTATATGGATGTATTTAACCCCTGCCAGGTCTCAGAAAAACGGGAGAAAAAGCCAGCCGAAAAGGGGGCGGGGCCTATTCTCCTCAGCACACAGCGCCATTTTCCCTCACAGAAATGCTGGTGGGAAGGCTCCCAGGCTCTCCCCTGCACTGCACTACAGAAACGGGGTTAAAACAGAGAGGGGGGGGGGGCACTTATTTGGCGATATGTATATATATATTAAAATGCTATAAGGGAAAAACACTTATATAAAGGTTGTCCCTGTATAATTATAGCGTTTTTGGTGTGTGCTGGCAAACTCTCCCTCTGTCTCCCCAAAGGGCTAGTGGGGTCCTGTCCTCTATCAGAGCATTCCCTGTGTGTGTGCTGTGTGTCGGTACGTGTGTGTCGACATGTATGAGGACGATGTTGGTGAGGAGGCGGAGCAATTGCCTGAAATGGTGATGTCACTCTCTAGGGAGTCGACACCGGAATGGATGGCTTATTTAAGGAATTACGTGATAATGTCAACACGCTGCAAGGTCGGTTGACGACATGAGACGGCCGGCAAACAAATTAGTACCTGTCCAGGCGTCTCAAACACCGTCAGGGGCTGTAAAACGCTCATTTACCTCAGTCGGTCGACACAGACACGGACACTGTCCGTGTCGACGGTGAAGAAACAAACGTATTTTCCTTTAGGGCCACATGTTACATGTTAAGGGCAATGAAGGAGGTGTTACATATTTCTGATACTACAAGTACCACAAGAAGGGTATTATGTGGGGTGTGAAAAAACTACCTGTAGTTTTTCCTGAATCAGATAAATTAAATGAAGTGTGTGATGATGCGTGGGTTTCCCCGATAGAAAATTATTGGCGGTATACCCTTTCCCGCCAGAAGTTAGGGCGCGTTGGGAAACACCCTTTAGGGTGGATAAGGCGCTCACACGCTTATCAAAACAAGTGGCGGTACCGTCTCCAGATAGGGCCGCCCTCAAGGAGCCAGCTGAGAGGCTGAAAAATATCCTAAAAAGGTATATACACACATACTGGTGTTATACTGCGACCAGCGATCGCCTCAGCCTGGATGTGCAGCGCTGGGGTGGGCTTGGTCGGATTCCCTGACTGAAAATATTGATACCCTCGACAGGGACAGTATTTTATTGACTATAGAGCATTTAAAGGATGCATTTCTATATATGCGAGATGCACAGAGGGATATTTGCACTCTGGCATCAAGAGTAAGTGCGATGTCCATATCTGCCAGAAGATGTTTATGGACACGACAGTGGTCAGGTGATGCAGATTCCGAACGGCACATGGAAGTATTGCCGTATAAAGGGGAGGAGTTATTTGGGGTCGGTCCATCGGACCTGGTGGCCTCGGCAACAGCTGGAAAATCCACCTTTTTTACCCCAAATCATATCTCAGCAGAAAAAGACACCGTCTTTTCAGCCTCAGTCCTTTCGTCCCCATAAGGGCAAGCGGGCAAAAGGCCAGTCATATCTGCCCAGGGATAGAGGAAAGGGAAGAAGACTGCAGCAGGCAGCCCATTCCCAGGAACAGAAGCCCTCCACAGCTTCTGCCAAGTCCTCAGCATGACGCTGGGGCCGTACAAGCGGACTCAAGTGCGGTGGGGGGTCGTCTCAAGAGTTTTCAGCGCGTAGTGGGCTCACTCGCAAGTGGACCCCTGGATCCTACAAGTAGTATCCCAGGGGTACAGACTGGAAATTCGAGACGTCTCCCCCTCGCAGGCTCCTGATGTCTGCTTTACCAACGTCTTCCTCCGACAGGGAGGCAGTATTGGAAACAATTCACAAGCTGTATTCCCAGCAGGTGATAATCAAAGTACCCCTCCTACAACAAGGAAAGGGGTATTATTCCACACTATATTGTGGTACTGAAGCCAGACGGCTCGGTGAGACCTATTCTAAATGGGAAATCTTTGAACACTTACATACAAAGGTTCAAATCAAGATGGAGTCACTCAGAGCAGTGATAGCGAACCAGGAAGAAGGGGACTATATGGTGTCCCTGGACATCAAGGATGCTTACCTCCATGTCCCAAATTGCCCTTCTCTCCAAGGGTACCTCAGGTTCGTGGTACGGAACTGTCACTATCCGTTTCAGACGCTGCCGTTTGGATTGTCCACGGCACCCCGGGTCTTTACCAAAGTAATGGCCGAAATGATGATTCTTCTTCAAAGAAAAGGCGTCTTAATTATCCCTTACTTGGACGATCTCCTGATAAGGGCAAGGTCCAGAGAACAGTTGGAAGTCGGAGTAGCACTATCTCAAGTAGTTCTACGACAGCACGGGTGGATTCTAAATATCCAAAATCGCAGCCGTTTCCGACGACACGTCTGCTGTTCCTAGGGATGGTTCTGGACACAGTCCAGAAAAAGGTGTTTCTCCCAGAGGAGAAAGCCAGGGAGTTATCCGAGCTAGTCAGGAACCTCCTAAAACCAGGAAAAGTGTCAGTGCATAATTGCACAAGAGTCCTGGGAAAAATGGTGGCTTATTACGAAGCGATTCCATTCGGCAGATTCCACGCAAAAACTTTTCAGTGGGATCTGCTGGACAAATGGTCCGGATCGCATTTTCAGATGCATCAGCGGATAACCCTATCTCCAAGGACAAGGGTGTCTCTCCTGTGGTGGTTACAGAGTGCTCATCTTCTAGAGGGCCGCAGATTCGGCATTCAGGATTGGATGCTGGTGACCACGGAGGCCAGCCTGAGAGGCTGGGGAGCAGTCACACAGGGAAAAAATTTCCAGGGAGTGTGATCAAGTCTGGAGATTTTTCTCCACATAAATATACTGGAGCTAAGGGCAATTTACAATGCTCTAAGCTTAGCAAGACCTCTGCTTCAAGGTCAGCCGGTATTGATCCAGTGGGACAACATCACGGCAGTCGCCCACGTAAACAGACAGGGCGGCACAAGAAGCAGGAGGGCAATGGCAGAAACTGCAAGGATTTTTCGCTGGGCGGAAAATCATGTGATAGCACTGTCAGCAGTGTTCATTCCGGGAGTGGACAACTGGGAAGCAGACTTCCTCAGCAGGCACAACCTCCACCCGGGAGAGTGGGGACTTCATCGGGAAGTCTTCCACATGATTGTGAAATTGCGCAGGGTCAAAAGACCCTCAGGCAATAGCTGTGGACGTTCTGGTAACACCGTGGGTGTACCAGTCGGTGTATGTCTTCCCTCCTCTGCTTCTCATACCCAAGGTATTGAGAATTATAAGACGTAGAGGAGTAAGAACTATACTCGTGGCTCCGGATTGGCCAAGAAGGATTTGATACCCGGAACTTCAAGAGATGCTCACAGAGGACTCATGGCCTCTGCCGCTAAGAAGGGACTTGCTTCAGCAAGTACCATGTCTGTTCCAAGACTTACCGCGGCTGCGTTTGACGGCATGGCGGTGGAACGCCGGATCCTAAGGGAAAAAGGCATTCCGGAAGAGGTCATTCCTACCCTGGTCAAAGCCAGGAAGGAGGTGACCGCACAAGATTATCACCACATGTGGCGAAAATATCTTGCGTGGTGTGAGGCCAGGAAGGCCCCATGAAGAAATTTCAACTCGGTCGTTTCCTGCATTTCCTGCAAACAGGAGTGTCTATGGGCCTCAAATTGGGGTCCATTAAGGTTCAAATTTCGGCCCTGTCGATTTTCTTCCAGAAAGAATTGGCTTCAGTTCCTGAAGTCCAGAAGTTTGTCAAGGGAGTACTGCATATACAACCCCGTTTTGTGCCTCCAGTGGCACCGTGGGATTTCAACGTAGTTCTGGGATTCCCAAAATCACATTGGTTTAAACCGCTCAAATCTGTGGATTTGAAATATCTCACAGGGAAAGTGACCATGCTGTTGGCCCTGGCCTCGGCCAGGCGAGTGTCAGAATTGGCGGCGTTTGTCTCAAAAAAGCCCATATCTGATTGTCCATTCGGACAGGGCAGAGCTGCGGACTCATCCCCAGTTTCTCCCTAAGGTGGTGTCAGTGTTTCACCCGAACCAGCTTATTGTGGTACCTGCGGCTACTAGGGACTTGGAGGACTTGTTGTCAGGGCCCTGAAAATATAGTTTCCAGGACGGCTGGAGTCAGGAAAACTGACTTGCTGTTATCCTGTATGCACCCAACACACTGGGTGCTCTTGCTTCTAAGCAGACGGTTGCTAGTTGGATGTGTAGTACAATTCAGCTTGCACATTCTGTGGCAGGCCTGCCACAGCCAAAATATGTAAATGCCCATTCCACAAGGAAGGTGGGCTCATCTTGGGCGGCTGCCCGAGGGGTCTCGGCTTTACAACTTTGCCGAGCTAATACTTGGTCAGGGGCACACCCTGACTGAGGAGGACCTGGAGTTCTCTCATTCGGTGCTGCAGAGTCATCCGCACTCTCCCGCCCGTTTGGGAGCTTTGGTATAATCCCCATGGTCCTGACTGAGTCCCCAGCATCCACTTAGGACGTCAGAGAAAATAAGAATTTACTTACCGATAATTCTATTTCTCGTAGTCCGTAGTGGATGCTGGGCGCCCATCCCAAGTGCGGATTGTCTGCAATACTTGTACATAGTTATTGTTACAAAAATCGGGTTATTATTGTTGTGAGCGATCTTTTCAGAGGCTCCGCTGTTATCATGCTGTTAACTGGGTTCAGATCACAGGTTGTACAGTGTGATTGGTGTGGCTGGTATGAGTCTTACCCGGGATTCAAAATCCTTCCTTATTGTGTACGCTCGTCCGGGCACAGTATCCTAACTGAGGCTTGGAGGAGGGTCATAGGGGGAGGAGCCAGTGCACACCACCTGATCCTAAAGCTTTTACTTTTGTGCCCTGTCTCCTGCGGAGCCGCTAATCCCCATGGTCCTGACGGAGTCCCCAGCATCCACTACGGACTACGAGAAATAGAATTATCGGTAAGTAAATTCTTATATATATATATATATATATATATATATATATATATATATATATATATATATATAATATATATACACATATATATATATATATATATATATATAATATATATACACATATATATATATATATATATATATAATATATATACACACACACACACACACACAGCGGCACTCAGACTTGTAATGTGACAAAAAGCCTGTTTAAGGTGTTGCACCACCTTTCTATTTATTTGGGATACCCATACTAGTGTTTTAGTGGGGTGCCACTCCCAGCCCGATTTTAAAACGGCAAAATACGCACTGCCTTTCTGGCGGCCCCCTGCTGAAACAGCCGTCCCTCTTCTGTCTCCACGACTCTGTCACGCCGTCTGTAGCATGCACAGCAATACAGTGCTCATATTTCAGCGCCCTGCCCACATTTTTGTGGGAACACTATATACCCTAAACCAAATGTCTATCTATTGAATAGGATTAAGTCTGACACTCGGGGACTAAACACAGTCCTTCAAAAAGGCTTCTTTTAATAAAGTGCATTATAGATCACCATTCTGGAATGTTTCCACTTATGTTCCACTGGGCCATTCACTTTTCTCAAGTTGTGCTTATAGAGATAGACATGTACAGTATAAGCATACCTTAAGAAAAGTGGGCTGTGCCCCGCTGAAACGTTGTTGGATATATTTATTATGTGTCTTTTGAAGGTCATTGTTTAGTCCCTGAGTGTTGTCCAACCTACATTACATATGTATTCAGGATGCCATGTTCTGCATGACTAGCCCAGCAGGGCAAATTGGAGTCAAGGGCACAATGACTATAGATTAGAGATGAGCGGATTCGGTTTTACTCGGTTCTCAAAACGGCATCTGATTGGCTATCCAAAACACGTGACATCCGTGAGCCAATAAGATGCCGTTTTGAGAACCGAGTAAAACCGAATCCGCTCATCTCTACTGTAGATATAAGGATAGAAACTGGGATTGGAGACCTGGTACTCCTGTGGTTTAACAACGGGTAAATGGCTTTGGTGCCTTCGCTTAGGAGAGCGGTAGAGCAATCACAGAGGGAAGCAGTCAGACTGAAGAAGTAAAACATCTGTGTTTATTGTAAACATTTCAAAGAACGTATCTTTTAAAAAGATAGTGTTTGAAATATTGATTAACACGGATTTTTCACTACTTCAGTATGGTAATGCCACCTTCTTTGATTGCGCTCTCTCTCTCCTTGTATACATATGTAATGTTCGTTCTAGCACCCTGCATCTGCCACAGCTTGTGCAGTTCCTCTTTCCTGCCTAGGGTTTTGCGCACTACTCTGGTGCTTCTTGCACACTTTGGGCTGTTTCTCACTACTGAGATACAGAGAAGTGTGTGCTAGAAGCACCAAAACAGTAAGCGACACCCCAGACAGGAAAGAGGAACTGCACTAGTTGTGACAGGTGCAGGATGCTAGAATGCACACTATGTGGCTGATTTAATTGTTGCTGGCTCCCCCTGCTGGGAGTCGAAATTAAGGGGCGTCTATTGGAGCTATTCAGTTGTTTCTCCGATAGATGCCGATTAGCCGCAACAGTCATATTTTGTTTTTGCAGCCTCTGGAAGTGCGAGAAAAAGTGTTAAAGTCAGCAGTTTAGGTCCCAATCAAGTGCATTAGACGGGTTTAGCCTAAACCTGGAGTGGTCAAGCACGTTAAATTCTAATGGGGGTCTATCGAAGAAACAATTGAATAGGTACTATAGACGATCAGCATAGGGTGTCTGCTACAATTGAATCGGGCCCAATATATGCGTGTGTGTAATTCCAATGAGTGGCACTTCACAGACACAAAGGGGGTAATTCAGACCTGACCGTGGCAAATTTATTAGCAGTTAGGAAGGGCAGATATAACAGGTGCAGAAAGAATTAGATTTGAGTGGAGTGTGTTCAAACTGAAATCTAAATCGCAGTGTAAAAATAAAGCAGCCAGTATTTACTCTGCACAGAAACAAAATAACCCACCCAAATCTAACTCTCTCTGCAAATGTTATATCTGCCCCCCCCCCCCTGCAGTGCACATGGTTTTGCCCAACTGCTAACAAATTTGCTGCTACGATCAGGTCTGAATTAGCCCCAAAAACAGCTGCCTACAAAATACAAACATTGCTTCCACAGTGGCACTCACGGTACTTAAAGTAGCATAAAAAATGCTGACTCTGCAGAAATTCTGTCCAACATTTTGGCATTGAATCAGTCATTTTTATTTATGTTCAGGAGCGTAAATCCTTTCAGTAGTTGTAGTCATTTTTGAAATTTCGTTTTTAAATGAAAACCTCTTCCTCCGCAGAGAGCTCTGTACTGATAAGCGGCACCTCTGGGAACAGGCGGTGGATGTGCAGACGTTTCTCTTACAGGCCATATTGTTGTGCAGGGTTAGCTCTTAACCTGCAGCAGTATTGTTACAGATAAATTGCCTCAAGACACCGATGTGAGGCCGCTTCATACACAGCTGGTCTGAATGTCCCTGCTCTGGCCGTGGTGATGTCTCTACTATATATTGCCAGTTGGTGTATAGTATATGGGGGAACCAATGTTGTGCATGTACAGTATACATGTGGGTAATTCAGTGCCTTCCTGCTGAGAGGCTGAGGAGTACAAGATGCCCTAGAGAGCCGTACACCATCTATATGCTACAGTCTCCTCTACAACCTTTCACCAGTGTACGCTCAGGTAGCCATACAGTACTAATATTATAACAGTAAAGCTGGCCCACACTCTCGTTTGGTTCTTAAATCTGCACTTAAACCATGCAATCTAAACACCTAACTTTGACCACCCACCATGTTGAGTAAGTACTATGATATATTGGGGTACAAGCAGAAATCTGGCTAAACAACTGTCATGATGCTGTTTCCTGCCTTTTAGCGGGTCGCAAACAGCATCGCGGCAGGCACTTAAGTCGGAGAATGCCCATTCTAGCGAATAAACACCTGGTTTAATGTGGAAGAACTTGCATTCTCAGACATAACAGTGTGGTCAGTTGAATAGCTTCTTCTCGGCACTATTCATATAGCAATGAATTGAATTGACCCCTTTCAGTGTTAAAATTGCTTACCATTCTAGTCATGCATCAATTGAAGATTTTTTCCCCCCCAAATGAATGTTTCTCCTGATGTTCCTCAAAGCCCCTTTTTATCTGAGTTTAGTGTGTTCTCATTTGCTTTCGCGTGAAACAGACCAGTGTAGTTGCATGTAAGGAGGTCAGATTTGATTAGTGAAATCAGCACAATGACTGCATAGTGATGTCAGCCATTGTCCTCAGGATACCTGATTTCTACTCCTTGCAAGGCCCTAGGCATCATATTACTGTAACAGATCTTCTGTCACCAGTTCTCTCCCCTGTCTGGCAGGAACTCCCCCACAGGCATCGTTATGATCATTCTCCACTCGGGGAAGCCTACTCATGAATGAATTAGTAGGATGAGAGCAATGCTTTCAAAAGCCTGGATTAAGTGAATTGAGATTAATGTTCTGGATAAACCACATGTTAACATGATGCGTCCTGCAGACAGACAGCAGTACAGCCTTATTAAGAGCGGCTCAGAACCTCTTGTAATACATACTTTTTGTCTGAAATGTAAGCAGTCTCTAATGAATTGTTTGCCGTAGTACATGCTTTTCATATAATATTTTTATCTGTTTGAGACTTTAACATGTTTATTACGGGGCTAGAGAGATTTAGATTTATTGCTTTTCGATTTTTCAGAAAGGTTCTGGATGCACATTCTAGATTCAGTTGAACTTGTAATTTATATGGGTGTAGACATATGTCGATAGTCATAATGTCTCTCAAATGTCCACATTATCCCTGGTGGTTGTCTATCGACATTTTAACAATGTTAACTGAATGACTACATCCTGTTTATGTAAGCTAAATGTATTCAGATCGTAATTCTATTGTCTTAAATAAATAATAATGGATGTTTGATGTACTGTACTTCATTCAAGCAACAGGTAAAGCATATGCTATCGCCACTGTCTAACATGAGCTAAAAATGATTAAGGGGGAATCAGTTCCCTTCACCAGTGTGATGTGCCGGTTTGGAATGCACATTGCATCGTGCCGGTTTGGAATGCTCATTGCATCCTGCCGGCATCACAAGTTTTTGGCACATCTTGTATGTACAGCCGAGCTTCGCGGCGATGACCAGCTGAATATTCTGCTGAATTGAATTCTCCCCCAATGAAATCTATAGAAGAATGCAGAGACCTTGGGCCTAATTCAGCATGGGCGTTCGCTTGCTGATGCCCTGTGAAGTGCGTGCACGCAAAGAAGCCGCTATGCGTGTGTGCACACTGTGAGATGCGACGGCATCTCACATGTGTGAACGCCTCAGCTTAATTGACTGGCAGATGCGTTCGCAAGGCATTCAAGCGGTATCACGGGGTCGCGGTCCGGACAACAGAGGTGTGCTTGGATCATTTGTGGGGCAGCCCGCGGTGTCTCCGTGATGTCATATGCAGCTGCTGCGACCCGCAAACATGGGGGGTAGCCGTCTGTCTTAGCAGCTAGGCTGCATAGACAGAGGGCTACCATAAACATGTGAAAGCATCGCCACCGTGCAATGCTATCGTATGTGTGTGGGGGGGGGCTGGATCCGGCATGCAGAGCGGACATACCCTGTATTGGGTGCTCCCCCCCCCACATGTCAGTGTGTCAGATGTTTTCACGCTGCAAGCGATTATTCATTTCCATACTGTATGATAATCGCTTGGAGCTGTTGCGTCATTGGCTGGTCTGAACGATTAACCGTGTATGGTCATCTTAACCCAGTACATCTGAAGCACCACCATTTTTTGTGTCTTAACATCTCCTTTATGTATATGTACTAAACATTAAACATCTGTCCCTCTCCCTAAGTGCTTTACTTTCACACTAGTTACTTATTTAGAGGGCACAGAAAGTAGGAAGGAGACGAGGGACCTTTAAAGGATGCTTTGTGCAATCGAGTTTGCTGCAGCTTTATCCAAAGAGAACCTGAAAATGCAGCAGTATTACATGTGCTTAATCAAAAATACTGTAGAGAAACTGTGATACTGAATATTGAAGTAGTTTATAGCGATTAAGGGCTAGATTCTGAATTCGGAATAAAGTAAGGAAAAGCACCTAAACGAACCAATTTGCAATACAAGGGGTGCAAATACATTTGCCTGTGTGGTAAATACTGGCTGCTTTTGCATGTAGCCCACAAATGCCGGACAGCTTTGTTTACACTGCAATTTAGATTTTAGTTTTCGCATGCCCCACCCAGATCTAAATCTCTGCACGTTTCCTCTGCCCCACCTGCAGTGCAGCATGGTCTTACAAGGTACACACTAGATCAGGCATGTCCAAACTGCGGCCCTCCAGCTGTTGTGAAACTACATATCCCAGCATGCCCTGACACCGTTTCGCTGTCAGAGAATGCTAAAACTGTGTCAGGGCATGCTGGGATGTGTAGTTTCTCAACAGCTGGAGGGCCGCAGTTTGGGCATGCCTGCACTAGATAGGTCGGACAGCCGATGTGTCTATCTGACGATCGGTAAGTGCATACACACTTGCCAATCATCAGCCCGATGTGTTTTGCCTGACATCACAACTGGGCGGGCATTTACATGTGCCCACCCTAATTGTGCCGTCAGTCACTGGCAGCATCTGCAGCAAGTGTACAAGTGGTCAGCTGATGGCCCATACACACAGCACACTGTGCCGATATATTTGCAGCTATATTGGATGTGCTGCACAGCTGACACGATGTGTGGTAACGACGCCGTTCAGACGTGTCTCTGGCACACGCTCACTGTTACGCCCACAATATATCTGCTGTTCAGTTGAATGGCCGACATATCAGCCATTGTGTACCCAGCTTTTCTTGCTTTATTCAGAATTCAGAATAAAGTGTCATTTTAGCTTTAAAATATTTGCTGGTTTTAATCTTATGGCTTAAATCGCCAAAACATCATCACTTTCCGCTCGCTCTGCGACTCACAAGTTTGGCCCTAAATCTCCAATAATGAACTTAAGGCCCGTATTCACTGGCCGATGTGGGAGAGATGTGTGCCGAGCGAACCACTTAGCACACTTCTCTCCCACCGCTCAGCACAGCGCGATGTGTGCGGGGGGAGACGGGGGGCCGCTCATTTTACCCAGCGGGTGAAGTGAGCGACCCGCCAGCAGCGATAGCGATGGACAGGGCCGCGCATCGCTATCGTTGTAGGGGGTACACACGGAGAGATCATGCTTAAAATCTAAGCAATCTAGTCAGATTGCTTAGATTATCGCTCCGCGAGTACCCCCCTTTAAACTTCGCATCGCCGTAAATATTACAGATTTGTTTATGGTATGTGTAGACTTTCCCCTCACATGCAGGTGCATTAAAAGAATATTATTTGGTACATAATCCTGGTGAAGTGTTCATAAATCCAGAATCTCTGTTTTTGAAAACTGATCTGCTCTTGAGAATGGATTGCTTATAAACATCATACAGTATGCAATGTTAATGGCTTCTATCACCCTGGCAACGTATCGCCACAGATAGGACAGTGTGGTACTAAACCCTAAATGTATTTTGGATGTACTGCAGTATAGGTGTGAATGCTATTATGTGCAAGTTACGTCTGCCAGAGAGGTTTAGGACCACGTTTGTGCTTCTTTAAGAGGCCAGAGGTGATCTGCCCCATTGCGTTATCTAAATGTTACCCAAAATGGGTCCCGTTACATTCTGGTTCATTATATAGCTGACTCCCATTGCCACAACAACTTCTGACATGTGTCCCTTATCCGTTGTGTTCCCCATGCTTCAGTATTGTGATTGCTTAATTTGGCTTGATACCAAACAATGAATTGCAGCAATGTGTTTATTATATGCCAATGAAACCCTTAAATGATGTTACATTAGAGCTTTTCAGTGATCCTTTAAATCATTTGTATAATAATCACTATACTTCAGTTTGTGATGATAAAAACTGTGGACAGCAATGCTTCCCTTCCCCCCCATACATGTCAGTGCTCGTTCACCATTATGGAGTGATTTGTGTTGGGCTGATAGCCTGTACTCTCCATCTCTCCATTTCCAGTTCTTTCCCTGTACTGTATTTCTCTGGGTCAAAGTGCTGGGCGTCCTGCCTTTGATTAGGAATCCATACATGGCACTGGTCATATCACACTTATTACCAAGCCTCCAACATTTACATGTAAGTAGTAATCTATAGATCATCCTAGTGACTCGTCCCTTTTATCTGCAGCTGTAGAACATTGCCTCAGCTATCTTATTTCAGGACATAATGTTGTTAACAAATGGGACAGTGTTTCGCAATGTTCCAGATTTGCTTGATGCTGAATAATCACTGTGGTGTTTATACTTGAAGTGCAGAGCTTTTTTCCATCTGTGTGTGTGTGTGTGTATATATATATACACACACACACAAAGTAAAAACCACAGCACTCAACGCACCAGAAGCGGGGCACAGCTATGCACTTACCACTCACAGGGTGGGGTGCATGTAACACTGCACTCTCCACCACAGAAGCGGGGTACACAGCTGTACTTACCACTCACAGGGCGGGGTGCATGTAGCCCATGACCACATCGCTCTAATAAATACAAACAGAGAACCCAGCACTCACCAAAGTAAACTCATTTATCCTCAACAATTCAATAAATAAATGATGGGGGTTTAGTTAGTGGATTGGCCAATGCACGGAAGCCTGTATACCGATTCAAGGTACCCCACCTTCATACAGGTCCTACACTATCACAGAGTCTTAAAACCTGACTACCACACTGCTGCATCATCTGCCTGCTAGACCCCTATCATTTATTTATTGAATTGTTGAGGATAAGTGAGTTTACTTTGGTGAGTGCTGGGTTCTCTGTTTGTATTTATTAGAGCGATGTGGTCATGGGCTTCATGCACCCCGCCCTGTGAGTGGTAAGTACAGCTGTGTACCCCGCTTCTGTGGTAGAGAGTGCAGTGTTACATGCACCCCACCCTGTGAGTGGTAAGTGCATAGCTGTGCCCCGCTTCTGGTGCGTTGAGTGCTGTGGTTTTTACTTTGTGTGTATATGAAGGGGTTAATCTATGGTTAGCTCTTATTAACCGTGGCCACTAGCTTTCTCATGCACCCCTGTGTGGACTTTATTATCCTGAACCTGTCTCAGCTGTTTTTTAGCAATCATCTTTGAGCCAGTGCAATAGGTGACTAGTGTGCCTTTAAAAGCCATAAAGTCTGTGGCAGGTACACATTACATCTAGCAGGCAGATGATGCAGCAGTGTGGTAGTCAGGTTTTAAGACTCTGTGATAGTGTAGGACCTGTATGAAGGTGGGGTACCTTGAATCGGTATACAGGCTTCCGTGCATTGGCCAATCCACCAACTAAACCCCCATCATTTATTTATTGAATTGTTGAGGATAAGTGAGTTTACTTTGGTGAGTGCTGGGTTCTCTGTTTGTATGTATGTATGTATGTATGTGTATATATATATATATATATATATATATATATATATATATATATATATATATATATATATATATATATATATATATATATATATATATATATATATATAGCAAGAATTGGTGAAAACACGCACCCAAGAGTGTGGTGACTAAAATTCAGGGGGAATGAAGATATAGAGGAAGGGATGATAAGGATCAGCTTAAAACACTTATCTGGTAGAGAGGAACTCGGCTCAAGCAGCACTCTTTTTGTGGCTTAAAAACATGCGGATAAAACAGAAGAAAACTAACATAGTGTATACCATTTAGATTACGTATTGTATTACTGCTTAATTTCACAGGCCCAATTAGGGAACTTGCTTATTCCCACAGGAGATAAATATATAGCCTGGGCAGTATATATATTAAAAATACAAAGAATTTAATGACATAATCACATAAAAATACACATAAAATGGCTGGATAACATGCGTACAGAATAAAAAATTATATCAGGCTTATCTGTCCATAACAATGGCTGTAATGCATGCGTACAGGATTTAAAATTGTTTGAAGCTTATCTGTCCATAAAAGGAGATGTCTGCAGGTACTCCCAACGCGTTTCGTCCGTCAGCAACAGGACTTCATCAAGGGGATAACCACACTGAGCAAGCTTTGCTCTATTTATGCCCAAAGGAGGTGATTAATGATGACATCACTTCCTGTGACTATCATTAGTTTTGTTGGAGGAAAAAGCAATTTTTGATACTTTAATCTGCACTCAAATAAGTGACAAGTGGATTAGAGAAAGGATAGAATATGAAAGAACCGAAAATGCGAAGAGAAAACAAAGAAAAAAGGGTTTTAATACCATTAGTGACAGCTAATGCCGTCGGAAATAGCGGTGGACCGCATGTGGAACGCATGCGTTATTTCCGCCCGGCGTAGTATAGTATTAGTGCAGTGAAGTGCCGATATTATCTATCGTGTGGGTAGATACAGGAGGATCAGGGTAGGGGGTGATTATGCTCTTAGACATAGAAGAGAGATCCAATATAGTAGTACCGATTAGGGAAAGGAGGAAAATAGCGGTGACACGCACCGCCATGACAGTGACGTTACTTCCGTAATAGACGCGGAAGTGAGCTGATGTGTTTGTTAATGCGGTGGAACGCACCGCCATTAGCTTCCGGCCATATGGATAGTGCGTGTAGTACTGTGACACGCATCTCCATTCATATAAGGAAGTGCATAATTATTATGATTGTGTAGTAAAATTTGAGATCACAATAGTGATTATTTAGCCGAGTGTGCAATTGTGACGTTGTAGTCATATATTGTGGATAGTTAAAGGTGCAGGTGATATTTAAAGTAGAGATGAGCGGGTTCGGTTTCTCTGAATCCGAACCCGCCAGAACTTCATGTTTTTTTTCACGGGTCCGAGCGACTCGGATCTTCCCGCCTTGCTCGGTTAACCCGAGCGCGCCCGAACGTCGTCATGACGCTGTCGGATTCTCGCGAGGCTCGGATTCTATCGCGAGACTCGGATTCTATATAAGGAGCCGCGCGTCGCCGCCATTTTCACACGTGCATT
Source organism: Pseudophryne corroboree (assembly GCF_028390025.1). Taxonomy (NCBI): domain Eukaryota; kingdom Metazoa; phylum Chordata; class Amphibia; order Anura; family Myobatrachidae; genus Pseudophryne; species Pseudophryne corroboree. The sequence goes on along the minus strand of NC_086454.1, from coordinate 62,008,453 downwards.
GAGATTGATAGGGAGAGGACGTGGCTGGCGTCCTCTCCGTTTAGAATTAGAATAGATTAGAGAGACACTTGATTTACTAATTTTGGGGAGCATTAGGAGTACTCAGTAGTGTACAGTGCAGAGTTTTGCTGATAGTGACCAGTGACCACCACTTTTATTTATAATCCGTTCTCTGCCTGAAAAAAGCGATACACAGCACACAGTGACTCAGTCACATACCATATCTGTGTGCACTGCTCAGGCTCAGGCCAGTGTGCTGCATCATCTATATATATATTATATATCTGTCTGACTGCTCAGCTCACACAGCTTATAATTGTGGGGGAGACTGGGGAGCACTACTGCAGTGCCAGTTATAGGTTATAGCAGGAGCCAGGAGTACATAATATTATATTAAAATTAAACAGTGCACACTTTTGCTGCAGGAGTGCCACTGCCAGTGTGACTAGTGACCAGTGACCTGACCACCAGTATATAATATTAGTAGTATACTATCTCTTTATCAACCAGTCTATATTAGCAGCAGACACAGTACAGTGCGGTAGTTCACGGCTGTGGCTACCTCTGTGTCGGCACTCGGCAGCCCGTCCATAATTGTATATACCAGTGACCTAACCGTGGTTTTTTTTTTCTTTCTTTATACATACATACTAGTTACGAGTATACTATCTCTTTATCAACCAGTCTATATATTAGCAGCAGACACAGTACAGTGCGGTAGTTCACGGCTGTGGCTACCTCTGTGTCGGCACTCGGCAGCCCGTCCATAATTGTATATACCACCTAACCGTGGTTTTTTTTTCTTTCTTTATACATACATACTAGTTACGAGTATACTATCTCTTTATCAACCAGTCTATATATTAGCAGCAGACACAGTACAGTGCGGTAGTTCACGGCTGTGGCTACCTCTGTGTCGGCACTCGGCAGCCCGTCCATAATTGTATATACCACCTAACCGTGGTTTTTTTTTCTTTCTTTATACATACATACTAGTTACGAGTATACTATCTCTTTATCAACCAGTCTATATATTAGCAGCAGACACAGTACAGTGCGGTAGTTCACGGCTGTGGCTACCTCTGTGTCGGCACTCGGCAGCCCGTCCATAATTGTATATACCACCTAACCGTGGTTTTTTTTTCTTTCTTTATACATACATACTAGTTACGAGTATACTATCTCTTTATCAACCAGTCTATATATTAGCAGCAGACACAGTACAGTGCAGTAGTTCACGGCTGTGGCTACCTCTGTGTCGGCACTCGGCAGCCCGTCCATAATTGTATACTAGTATCCAATCCATCCATCTGCATTGTTTACCTGAGGTGCCTTTTAGTTGTGCCTATTAAAATATGGAGAACAAAAATGTTGAGGTTCCAAAATTAGGGAAAGATCAAGATCCACTTCCACCTCGTGCTGAAGCTGCTGCCACTAGTCATGGCCGAGACGATGAAATGCCAGCAACGTCGTCTGCCAAGGCCGATGCCCAATGGCATAGTACAGAGCATGTCAAAACCAAAACACCAAATATCAGTAAAAAAAGGACTCCAAAACCTAAAATAAAATTGTCGGAGGAGAAGCGTAAACTTGCCAATATGCCATTTACCACACGGAGTGGCAAGGAACGGCTGAGGCCCTGGCCTATGTTCATGGCTAGTGGTTCAGCTTCACATGAGGATGGAAGCACTCAGCCTCTCGCTAGAAAACTGAAAAGACTCAAGCTGGCAAAAGCACCGCAAAGAACTGTGCGTTCTTTGAAATCCCAAATCCACAAGGAGAGTCCAATTGTGTCGGTTGCGATGCCTGACCTTCCCAACACTGGACGTGAAGAGCATGCGCCTTCCACCATTTGCACGCCCCCTGCAAGTGCTGGAAGGAGCACCCGCAGTCCAGTTCCTGATAGTCAGATTGAAGATGTCAGTGTTGAAGTACACCAGGATGAGGAGGATATGGGTGTTGCTGGCGCTGGGGAGGAAATTGACCAGGAGGATTCTGATGGTGAGGTGGTTTGTTTAAGTCAGGCACCCGGGGAGACACCTGTTGTCCGTGGGAGGAATATGGCCGTTGACATGCCAGGTGAAAATACCAAAAAAATCAGCTCTTCGGTGTGGAGGTATTTCACCAGAAATGCGGACAACAGGTGTCAAGCCGTGTGTTCCCTTTGTCAAGCTGTAATAAGTAGGGGTAAGGACGTTAACCACCTCGGAACATCCTCCCTTATACGTCACCTGCAGCGCATTCATAATAAGTCAGTGACAAGTTCAAAAACTTTGGGTGACAGCGGAAGCAGTCCACTGACCAGTAAATCCCTTCCTCTTGTAACCAAGCTCACGCAAACCACCCCACCAACTCCCTCAGTGTCAATTTCCTCCTTCCCCAGGAATGCCAATAGTCCTGCAGGCCATGTCACTGGCAATTCTGACGAGTCCTCTCCTGCCTGGGATTCCTCCGATGCATCCTTGCGTGTAACGCCTACTGCTGCTGGCGCTGCTGTTGTTGCCGCTGGGAGTCGATGGTCATCCCAGAGGGGAAGTCATAAGCCCACTTGTACTACTTCCAGTAAGCAATTGACTGTTCAACAGTCCTTTGCGAGGAAGATGAAATATCACAGCAGTCATCCTACTGCAAAGCGGATAACTGAGTCCTTGACAACTATGTTGGTGTTAGACGTGCGTCCGGTATCCGCCGTTAGTTCACAGGGAACTAGACAATTTATTGAGGCAGTGTGCCCCCGTTACCAAATACCATCTAGGTTCCACTTCTCTAGGCAGGCGATACCGAGAATGTACACGGACGTCAGAAAAAGACTCACCAGTGTCCTAAAAAATGCAGTTGTACCCAATGTCCACTTAACCACGGACATGTGGAGCAGGGCAGGGTCAGGACTATATGACTGTGACAGCCCACTGGGTAGATGTATGGACTCCCGCCGCAAGAACAGCAGCGGCGGCACCAGTAGCAGCATCTCGCAAACGCCAACTCTTTCCTAGGCAGGCTACGCTTTGTATCACCGCTTTCCAGAATACGCACACAGCTGAAAACCTCTTACGGCAACTGAGGAAGATCATCGCGGAATGGCTTACCCCAATTGGACTCTCCTGTGGATTTGTGGCATCGGACAACGCCAGCAATATTGTGTGTGCATTAAATATGGGCAAATTCCAGCACGTCCCATGTTTTGCACATACCTTGAATTTGGTGGTGCAGAATTTTTTAAAAAACGACAGGGGCGTGCAAGAGATGCTGTCGGTGGCCAGAAAAATTGCGGGACACTTTCGGCGTACAGGCACCACGTACAGAAGACTGGAGCACCACCAAAAACTACTGAACCTGCCCTGCCATCATCTGAAGCAAGAAGTGGTAACGAGGTGGAATTCAACCCTCTATATGCTTCAGAGGTTGGAGGAGCAGCAAAAGGCCATTCAAGCCTATACAATTGAGCACGATATAGTAGGTGGAATGCACCTGTCTCAAGTGCAGTGGAGAATGATTTCAACGTTGTGCAAGGTTCTGATGCCCTTTGAACTTGCCACACGTGAAGTCAGTTCAGACACTGCCAGCCTGAGTCAGGTCATTCCCCTCATCAGGCTTTTGCAGAAGAAGCTGGAGGCATTGAAGGAGGAGCTAAAAGGGAGCGATTCCGCTAGGCATGTGGGACTTGTGGATGCAGCCCTTAATTCGCTTAACAAGGATTCACGGGTGGTCAATCTGTTGAAATCAGAGCACTACATTTTGGCCACCGTGCTCGATCCTAGATTTAAAGCCTACCTTGGATCTCTCTTTCCGGCAGACACAGGTCTGCTGGGGTTGAAAGACCTGCTGGTGACAAAATTGTCAAGTCAAGCGGAACGCGACCTGTCAACATCTCCTCCTTCACATTCTCCCGCAACTGGGGGTGCGAGGAAAAGGCTCAGAATTCCGAGCCCACCCGCTGGCGGTGATGCAGGGCAGTCTGGAGCGACTGCTGATGCTGACATCTGGTCCGGACTGAAGGACCTGACAACGATTACGGACATGTCGTCTACTGTCACTGCATATGATTCTCTCAACATTGATAGAATGGTGGAGGATTATATGAGTGACCGCATCCAAGTAGGCACGTCACACAGTCCGTACTTATACTGGCAGGAAAAAAAGGCAATTTGGAGGCCCTTGCACAAACTGGCTTTATTCTACCTAAGTTGCCCTCCCACAAGTGTGTACTCCGAAAGAGTGTTTAGTGCCGCCGCTCACCTTGTCAGCAATCGGCGTACGAGGTTACATCCAGAAAATGTGGAGAAGATGATGTTCATTAAAATGAATTATAATCAATTCCTCCGCGGAGACATTGACCAGCAGCAATTGCCTCCACAAAGTACACAGGGAGCTGAGATGGTGGATTCCAGTGGGGACGAATTGATAATCTGTGAGGAGGGGGATGTACACGGTGATATATCGGAGGGTGAAGATGAGGTGGACATCTTGCCTCTGTAGAGCCAGTTTGTGCAAGGAGAGATTATTGCTTCTTTTTTTGGGGGGGTCCAAACCAACCCGTCATATCAGTCACAGTCGTGTGGCAGACCCTGTCACTGAAATGATGGGTTGGTTAAAGTGTGCATGTCCTGTTTTGTTTATACAACATAAGGGTGGGTGGGAGGGCCCAAGGACAATTCCATCTTGCACCTCTTTTTTCTTTTCTTTTTCTTTGCATCATGTGCTGATTGGGGAGGGTTTTTTGGAAGGGACATCCTGCGTGACACTGCAGTGCCACTCCTAGATGGGCCCGGTGTTTGTGTCGGCCACTAGGGTCGCTAATCTTACTCACACAGTCAGCTACCTCATTGCGCCTCTTTTTTTCTTTGCGTCATGTGCTGTTTGGGGAGGGTTTTTTGGAAGGGACATCCTGCGTGACACTGCAGTGCCACTCCTAGATGGGCCCGGTGTTTGTGTCGGCCACTAGGGTCGCTAATCTTACTCACACAGTCAGCTACCTCATTGCGCCTCTTTTTTTCTTTGCGTCATGTGCTGTTTGGGGAGGGTTTTTTGGAAGGGACATCCTGCGTGACACTGCAGTGCCACTCCTAGATGGGCCGGTGTTTGTGTCGGCCACTAGGGTCGCTAATCTTACTCACACAGTCAGCTACCTCATTGCGCCTCTTTTTTTCTTTGCGTCATGTGCTGTTTGGGGAGGGTTTTTTGGAAGGGACATCCTGCGTGACACTGCAGTGCCACTCCTAGATGTGCCCGGTGTTTGTGTCGGCCACTAGGGTCGCTAATCTTACTCACACAGCTACCTCATTGCGCCTCTTTTTTTCTTTGCGTCATGTGCTGTTTGGGGAGGGTTTTTTGGAAGGGCCATCCTGCGTGACACTGCAGTGCCACTCCTAGATGGGCCCGGTGTTTGTGTCGGCCACTAGGGTCGCTAATCTTACTCACACAGCTACCTCATTGCGCCTCTTTTTTTCTTTGCGTCATGTGCTGTTTGGGGAGGGTTTTTTGGAAGGGACATCCTGCGTGACACTGCAGTGCCACTCCTAGATGGGCCCGGTGTTTGTGTCGGCCACTAGGGTCGCTAATCTTACTCACACAGTCAGCTACCTCATTGCGCCTCTTTTTTTCTTTGCGTCATGTGCTGTTTGGGGAGGGTTTTTTGGAAGGGCCATCCTGCGTGACACTGCAGTGCCACTCCTAGATGGGCCCGGTGTTTGTGTCGGCCACTAGGGTCGCTAATCTTACTCACACAGCTACCTCATTGCGCCTCTTTTTTTCTTTGCGTCATGTGCTGTTTGGGGAGGGTTTTTTGGAAGGGACATCCTGCGTGACACTGCAGTGCCACTCCTAGATGGGCCCGGTGTTTGTGTCGGCCACTAGGGTCGCTTATCTTACTCACACAGCGACCTCGGTGCAAATTTTAGGACTAAAAATAATATTGTGAGGTGTGAGGTATTCAGAATAGACTGAAAATGAGTGTAAATTATGGTTTTTGAGGTTAATAATACTTTGGGATCAAAATGACCCCCAAATTCTATGATTTAAGCTGTTTTTTAGTGTTTTTGGAAAAAAACACCCGAATCCAAAACACACCCGAATCCGACAAAAAAAATTCGGTGAGGTTTTGCCAAAACGCGTTCGAACCCAAAACACGGCCGCGGAACCGAACCCAAAACACAAAACCCGAAAAATTTCAGGCGCTCATCTCTAATTTAAAGTGACATGGCATTTGTTTATACATATACACATCCTAGATAATGATAAATTAAAGTGACAGTGCCGTAATTTATATTGCTAACATTTAATTTTAAAGTGACGGTGCAACAATTAGTGTTGTGTCATGCTGTTTATTTTGAGTGCAGTTAGATATCAATAACCATTGATATTAATGATTTTATGTGTAATATAAATAGGACCTAGATCAGTTATTCTTTTATGAAATAGGCGATACAGTAATGTGAACTCATTATATCTTAGTCATTCAATTGTCCATTGTTTAAATGTATCCTCAAAAAAAGTCTTGCACATCACTTGGAGTCGTCTTATACTCCTTCCCACATTTGTCAGTTTTTTGTATCGTCTGACGGAGAATTTAGCTGAAAAAGAACCATAGGATGGCTTATGACATAAAGCCTTGACTAAATGTAGTTATCAATATGCATAACAAGAAAAAACAATTTCTTACATCATTATGTGTCAAAAAAGAAGTGAAGGAGATGAAAGGTGTGTGAGAAATGAAGCATCAAAGAAAAGGGGCAATTTCAAAGGCTTCATTCAGTCCTAACGGGGATAAGGTATTTAGTTCATATATCCAGAACATTTCACGTTTTGATAACTTATTTAAGATATCACCCCCTCTTTCTCCAAGTTTTACCAGTTCAATAGCTTTAAATGAAATATCTTCTGGATTTGATTTATGTTTTTCTGTAAAATGTTTGGAAACTGTATGGTTGTCTATCCTGTTTTTGATATTTCTAATATGCTCTTGAATTCGTAACTTAAGGATTCTTTTCGTCTTTCCGACGTACTTTAATCCACATGTGCACTCCAATAGGTATATTACCATGGTCGAGTTACAGTTTAAGAAGTCTTTAATACTGTGTATTCTTTGGTGCTATTGTGATTGGTAAATTTTTTCCTATTTGGATGAAGATATTTGCAAATATTACAATTTCCACATTTATAGCATCCTTTACAGTTAATGAAGGTGCTATTTCCGGGTTTATTCCTGTTTTGTAGGTGACTTGGAGCCAAAATATCTTTCAGGCTGCTGGTTTTTCGAAACCCCATTCATCACTACATTCAGTAATCAAGAGCATATTATTAAGAAATCCATCAATAAGCACTGGAATATCTTACTAATGGATCCAATACTAAAAGATATTCTCCCATCAAAACCAGACATTGTATTTCGATTTTTAGAATTTTTATTTCATACTTATGGTATAATTGTCACAAAACTGCACCTGAGCGCCGTAGTCTTCAATTCTATATATATATATATATATATATATATATATATATATATATATATATATATATATATATATATATATATATATATATTCTCTAACGTCCTAGTGGATGCTGGGGACTCCGTCAGGACCATGGGGAATAGCGGGCTCCGCAGGAGACAGGGCACATCTAAAAAGCTTTTTAGGTCACATGGTGTGTACTGGCTCCTCCCCCTATGACCCTCCTCCAAGCCTCAGTTAGGTTTTTGTGCCCGTCCGAGAAGGGTGCAAACTGGATGGCTCTCTTAAGGAGCTGTTTAGTAAAGTTTTTTTTTAGGTTTCTAATCAGTGATTCCTGCTGGCGACAGGATCACTGCAACGAGGGACTTAGGGGAGAGACTTGCAACTCACCTGCGTGCAGGAGGATTGAAGTTTTAGGCTACTGGACACTGAGCTCCAGAGGGAGTCGGAACACAGGTCAGCCTGGGGTTCGTCCCGGAGCCGCGCCGCCGATCCCCCTTACAGACGCTGAAGAAAGACGGCGGAATGGAGGTCCGGAAACAGGCGGCAGAAGACTTCACAGTCTTCAGAGAGGTAGCGCACAGCACTGCAGCTGTGCGCCATTGTTGCTACACGGCTCACTGACACGGTCACGGAGGGTGCAGGGCGCTGCTGGGGGCGCCCTGGGCAGCAATATAAATACCTATTTGGCAAATAAATACATCACATATAGCCATTAAGGCTATATGTATGTATTTAACCCAGGCCAGTTTTCCTAATAACCGGGAGAAAAGCCCGCCGTGAAAGGGGCGGAGCTTATTCTCCTCAGCACTCAGCGCCATTTTCCTGACCAGCTCCGCTGGTGAGGAAGGCTCCCACTCTCCCCTGCACTACAGAAACAGGGTTAAAGAGAAGGGGGGCATAAATTGGCGATATAATTATATATTAAGAGCCCATATATAGAAACAACACCTTCTAGGGTTGTTATATACATTATGGCGCTTTTGGTGTGTGCTGGCAAACTCTCCCTCTGTCTCCCCAAAGGGCTAGTGGGTCCTGTCCTCTATCAGAGCATTCCCTGTATGTGTGTGCTGTAGGTCGGTACGTGTGTGTCGACATGTATGAGGAAAATGTTGGTGAGGAGACGGAGAAAATTGCCTGTAATGGTGATGTCACTCTCTAGGGAGTCGACACCAGAATGGATGGCTTACTTATGGAATTACGTGATAATGTCAACACGCTGCAAGCCGGTTGACGACATGAGACAGCCGGCGGACAAATTAGTATCGGTCCAGGCGTCTCAGACACCGTCAGGGGCTTGTAAAAACGCCCATTTACCTCAGTCGGTCGACAGACACTGACACGGACACTGACCCCAGTGTCGACGGTGAAGAAACAAACGTATTTTTCCTTTAGGGCCACAAGTTACATGTTAAGGGCAATGAAGGAGGTGTTACGTATTTCTGATACCACAAGTACCACAAATAAGGGTATTTTGTAGGGTGGGAAAAAACTACTTGTAGTTTTGCCTAAATCAGATAAATTAAATGAAGTGTGTGATGATACGTGGGGTTCCTCCGACAGAAAGTTATGGGCGGTATACCCTTTTTCCCGCCAGTAGTAAGGGCGAGTTGGAAAACACACCTTAGGGTGGACAAGGCGCTCACACGCTTATAAAAAACATGGCGTTACCGTTTCCAGATACGGCCGCCCTCAAGGAGCCAGCTGATAGGAAGCTGGAAAATATCATAACAGTATATACACACATACTGGTGTTATACTACGACCAGCAATCGCCTCAGCCTGGATGTGCAGCGCTGAGGGGGCTTGGTCGGATTTCCTGACTGAAAATTTTGATACCCTTGACAGGGACAGGATTTTATTGTCTATAGAGCATTTTAAGGATGCATTTCTATATATGTGTGATGCGCAGAGGCATATTTGCATTCTGGCATCAAGAGTAAATGTGATGTACATATCTGCCAGACGAAGACACGACAGTGGTCAGGTGAGGCAGATTCCAGACGGCATATGGAAGTATTGCCGTATAAAGGGGCGGTCCATTGGACCTGGTGGCCATGGCAACAGCTGAAAAATCCACCTTTTGTTACCCCGAGTCACATATTGGCAGAAAAGGACACAGTCTTTTCAGTCTCAGTCCTTTCGTCCCCATACGGGCAGGCGGGCGAAGGCCAGTCATATCTGCCCAGGGGGAGAGGAAAGGGAAGAAGACTGCAGCAAGCAGCTCATTCCCAGGAACAGAAGCTCCTCACGGCTTCTGCCAAGTCCGCAGCATAACGCTGGGGCCGTACAAGCGGACTCAGGTGCGGTAGGGTCATCTCAAGAGTTTCAGCAACACTCGCAAGGGAACTCCGGGATCCTACATGTAATATCCCAGGTGTACATTGGAAATTCGAGACGTCTCCCACTCACACAATTCACAGGCTGTATTCCCAGCAGGTGATAATCAAAGTACCCTTCTTACAACAAGGAAGGGGGTAGTATTCCACACTATATTGTGGTACTGAAGCCAACCGGCTCGGTGAGATCTGAAATATTTGAACACTTACATACAAGCGTTCAAATCAAGATGGAGTCACTCGGAGCAGTGATAGCGAACCAGGAAGAAGGGGACGATATGATGTCACTGGATATCAGGGACGTTTACCTACAGGTCCAAATTTGCCCTTCTCACCAAGGGTACTTCAGGTTCCTGGTACAGAACTGTCACTATCAGTTCAGACGCTGCCGTTTGGATGGTCCACGGCGCCCCGGGTCTTTACCAAGGTAATGGCCGGAATGATGATTTTTCTTAAAAGAAACATGGACGCTTTCCTGATAAGGGCAAGGTCCAGAGAACAGTTGGAGGTCGGAGTAGCACTATCTTAAGTAGTTCTACGACAGCACGAGTGGATTCTAAATATTCCAAAATCGCAGCTTTTTCCGACGACACGTCTACTGTTCCTAGGGAAGATTCTGGACACAGTCCAGAAAAACGTGTTTCTCCCAGTGGAGAAAACCAGGGAGTTATCCGAGCTAATCGGGATCCTCCTAAAACCAGGGAAAGTGTCAGTGCATCATTGCACAAGAGTCCTGGTAAAAATGGTGGCTTATTACGAAGCAATTCCATTCGGCAGATTTCCCGCAAGAACTCTTCAGTGGGATCTGCTGGACAAATGGTCCGGATCGCATCCTCAGATGCATCAGCGGATAACCCTATATCCAAGGAAAAGGGTGTCTCTCCTGTGGTGATTACAGAGTGCTCATCTTCTAGAGGGCCGCAGATTCGGCATTCAGGATTGGATGCCGGTGACCACGGAGGCCAGCCTGAGAGGCTGGGGAACAGTCACACAGGGAAAAAATTTCCAGGGAAGTGTGATTAAGTCTGGAGAATTCTCTCCGCATAAATAAGCTTAGAGCAAATTTATAATGCTCTAAACTTAGCTAGACCTCTGCTTCAAGGTCAGCCGGTATTGATCCAGTGGGATAACATCACGGCAGTCGCCCACGTAAACAGAAGGGCGGCACAAGAAGCAGGAGGGCAGTGAAAACTGCAAGGATTTTTCGCTAGGCGGAAAATCATGTGATAGCACTGTCAGCAGTGTTCTTTCCGGGAGTGGACGACTGGGAAGCAGACTTCCTCAGCAGGCATGACCTCCACCCGGGAGAGTGGAAACTTCATAGGGAAGTTTTTCAACATGATTGTGGACCGTTGGCAAAGACCAAAGGTGGACATGATGGCGTCCCGCCCGAACAAAAACGGGACAGGTATTCTGCCAGGTCATGAGACCTTCAGGCGATAGCTGTGGATGTTCTGGTAACACCGTGGGTGTACCAGTCTGTGTATGTGTTCCCTCCTCTGTTTCTCATAACCAGGGTATTGAGAATTATAAGACATAGAGGAGTATGAACTATACTAGTGGCTCCGGATTGGCCAAGAGGGACTTGGTACCCGGAACTTCAAGAAATGCTCACAGAGGACTAAGGGCCTGGGGAGCTAAGAAGGGACTTGATTCAGCAAGTACCATGTCTATTCCAAGACTTACCGCGGCTGCGTTTGACGGCATGGCGGTTGAATGCCGGATCCTGAGGGGAAAAGGCATTCCATAAGAGGTCATACCTACCCTGGTCAAAGCCAGGAAGGAGGTGACCGCACAACGTCATCACCACATGTGGTGAAAATATGTTGCGTGGGTGAGGCCAGGAAGGCTCCACGACGGAAATTCAACTAGGTCGATTTCTACACTTCCTGAAAACAGGAGTGTTTTGGACCTCAAATTGGGGTTCATTAACATTTAAATTTCGGCCCTGTAGATTTTCTTCCAGAAAGAATTGACTTCTGTTCCTGAAGTCCAGATTGTAAAGGATGTATTGCATATACAGCTTTTTTGTGCCCCTAGGGGCACCGTGAGATCTCAACATAGTGTTGGGATTTCTTAAAATCATATTGGTTTGAACCGCTCAAATCTGTGGATTTGAAATATCTCACATGGAAAGTGACCATGCTGTTGACAAATATCTCACATGGGAAGTGACCATGTTGTTAGCCCTGGCCTCGGCCAGGCGATTGTCAGAATGGGCGGCTTTGTCTTACAAAAGCCCATATTAAAATTTTCCATTTGAACAGGACAGAACTGGGACTCGTCTCCAGTTTCTTCATGAAGGGGTGTCAGCGTTTTCACCTGAAACAACCTCTTGTGGTGCCTGCGGCTACTAGGGACTTGGAGGACTCCAAGTTACTAGACGTGGTCAGGGCCCTAAAAATATATATATATATATATAGTTAGGACGGCTGGAGTCAGAAAGTCTGACTTGCTGTTTATACTGTCTACACCCAACAAGCTGGGTGCTCATGCTTCTAAGCAGTCTATTGCACGCTGGATTTGTAGTACAATTCAGCTTGCACATTCTGTGGCAGGCCTGCCACAGACGAAATATGTAGATGCCCATTCCACAAGGAAGGTGGGCTCATCCTGGGCGGCTGCCCGAGGAGTCTCGGCATTACAACTTTGCCGAGCAGCTACGTGGTCAGGGGAGAACACGTTTGTAAAATTTTACAAATTTTGATACTCTGGCTAAGGAGGACCTGGAGTTCTCTCATTCGGTGCTGCAGAGTCATCCGCACTCTCCCGCCCGTTTGGGAGCTTTGGTATAATCCCCATGGTCCTGACGGAGTCCCCAGCATCCACTAGGACGTTAGAGAAAATAAGAATTTACTTACCGATAATTCTATTTCTCGTAGTCCGTAGTGGATGCTGGGCGCCCATCCCAAGTGCGGATTGTCTGCAATGCTTGTACATAGTTATTGTTACAAAAATCGGGTTATTACTATTGTTGTGAGCCATCTTTTCGGAGGCTACTTCGTTTTGTTATCATACTGTTAACTGGGTTCAGATCACAAGTTGTACGGTGTGATTGGTGTGGCTGGTATGAGTCTTACCCGGGATTCAAGATCCTTCCTTATTGTGTACGCTCGTCCGGGCACAGTACCTAACTGAGGCTTGGAGGAGGGTCATAGGGGGAGGAGCCAGTACACACCATGTGACCTAAAAAGCTTTTTAGATGTGCCCTGTCTCCTGCGGAGCCCGCTATTCCCCATGGTCCTGACGGAGTCCCCAGCATCCACTACGGACTACGAGAAATAGAATTATCGGTAAGTAAATTCTTATTATGAAATAATAATAGCATTCCTTAATGCGCTCTTATTGTAAGTTTACTTTTCTATTGCTTATTTTATATCAGTTAGTTGATTCTATATCAGTTAGTTTAACACTATTTCTTTTATAGGCAGGCTTCAACACAGAGAAAGGATCCCTTGTCGACAGATCAACATAGAAACAGATACATATATATATATTCAGAAAAAGTATTACCATTAGACAAATAATTGCCTAATACGTTAAAGAAGTGCGCTCCACAGAGATAACATGTGTGTGTGTGTATGTATGTATATGTGTGTGTGTGTGTGTGTGTGTGTGTATATATATATATATATATATATATATATATATATATATATATATATATATATATAATTTATTTTTTACGGCGCTGGCTTCAAAGCATTGTGTCCCGTCCTCTGTTCTCTTATATGCATTAGATAAATAGAGCAGCGCCAATAAGTAAATAATGTAATCAGACAAGGGTTTTAGATGCTGCGTTTCTGTGTAATTTTGTTATACGCTCAGCTTTTTTTTTTCTTTTTTCTTCACACTGTTAGAAATTTACGATAGCATCATAAAAAGGAGCTCTGGGCACTTATCAAACAGATAAGCTTTGTTTGGCCTCTGTATTGATTTAAGTTGATTGCACACACGGATTCTTGTCATTCTGTGTTATGTTGTAAAGCATAGGACTATGGCACGCAAGTAGAGATTACACATGTAGGCATGCATTACTATCTGTAGCATACATAGGGGTATATGCAATTGCTGTCGAATTCCCGAAATTGTCGAATTTCGGGTCATTTTCGACCAAAAAAAAAAAATCGCCTATGCAATTCAGTGCTTTCACGACCAAAAAACGGACTTTCAAAATTCGACTTTTTGAAATTCGAATTTTTGCAAATTCGACTTTTCTGCAATGATACAAGTGCTGCAATTCGACCAAAGCATATTCAATTCAAGTTTGGAAATTCGACAGCAGTGCTTTTAGACAGCAAATTCGTCATTTTCAATCCGCCACACTTTGGAGGGTGAAAACAAATAAAAAAATTTTAAACATGTTTTTTTTGGTGTTTTTTTTTGGGGGGGAATAGCAGATCTATTTATATTAGAAGGGATTAGGTACTTTTTTTTTTTTTTTTGGAGGCACAAATATTATTTATATATTTTTAAAATATTTTTTATTTTTATTTTTTTTTATGCTGGAACGGTGAAATCATAAAAAAAAAATGGCGTGGGGTCCCCCCTCCAAAGCATAACCAGCCTCGGGCTCTTCGAGCTGGTCCTGGTTCTAAAAATGCGGGGGAAAAATTGACAGGGGATCCCCCGTATTTTTAAAACCAGCACCGGGCTCTGCGCCTGGTGCTGGTGCCAAAAATACGGGGGACAAAAAGAGTAGGGGTCCCCCGTATTTTTAACACCAGCATCGGGCTCCACTAGCTGGACAGATAATGCCACAGCCGGGGGTCACTTTTATGCCGTGCCCTGCGGCCGTGGCATTAAATATCCAACTAGTCACCCCTGGCCGGGGTACCCTGGGGGAGTGGGGACCCCTTCAATCAAGGGGTCCCCCCCCCCCCCAGCCACCCAAGGGCCAGGGGTGAAGCCCGAGGCTGTCCCCCCCATCCAATGGGCTGCGGATGGGGGGGCTGATAGCCTTTTGTGATAATAAAAAGATATTGTTTTTTCCAGTAGTACTACAAGTCCCAGCAAGCCTCCCCCGCAAGCTGGTACTTGGAGAACCACAAGTACCAGCATGCGGGAGAAAAACGGGCCCGCTGGTACCTGTAGTACTACTGGGGAAAAAATACCCAAATAAAAACAGGACACACACACCGTCGACAGTAAAACTTTATTTCATACGTCGACACACACATACCTATGTTCACACGCCGACATCGGTCCTCTTCTCCATGTAGAATCCACGGATACCTGAAAAGAAAAGATCAATATACTCACCTCAGCCATGGTCCAGAGATAAATCCACGTACTTGGCAAAAAAACAAACCGAACACCCGCTCCATGCCGGACTGAAAGGGGTCCCATGCTGACACATGGGACACCTTTCCACGAATGAGACCTGTCAGTGACAGCTGTCACAGAAAGGTCTCTAAGCCAATCAGGAAGCGCAACTTCGTTGCGCTCACCTGATTGGCTGTGCGCTGTCTGTACTGTGACAGCACATCGCAAAGCCGCTCCATTACTTTCAATGGTGGGAACTTAGCGGCTAGCGGTAAGGTCACCCGCCGGTCAGCGGCTGACCGGCGGGTGACCCCACCGCTACCCGCAAAGTTCCCACCATTGAAAGTAATGGAGCGGCTTTGCGATGTGCTGTCACAGTACAGACAGCGCACAGCCAATCAGGTGAGCGCCACGGAAGTAGCGCTTCCTGATTGGCTGAAGGGACTTCAGTGACAGGAGTCACGTGATGTCCCGGCATTCGGGAGAAAGGGGTCTGATGTGAAAGCATTGGACCCCTTTCTAGTCCGGTATGGAGCGGGTATTTGCGTTTTCTTTTTTTTTTTTACAAGTACGTGGATTTATCTCTCTGGACGTGGATTTATCTCTGGACGCTGGAAGGCGAGTATCATTTTTTCACAGGTACCCTCGGATCGTCGGAGACCGTGGCAGTCGGCGTGTCAACATAGGTAAGTATGTGTGTGTCGGTAGTGTGTAATAAAGTTTTACTGTCACGGTGTGTGTGTCCTGTTTTTTTTGGGGTATTTTTTTCCCAGTATTACTACAGGTACCAGCGGGCCCGTTTTTCTCCCGCATGCTGGTACTTGTGGTTCTCCAAGTACCAGCTTGCGGGGGAGGCTTGCTGGGACTTGTAGTACTACTGGAAAAAACAATATCTTTTTATTATCACAAAAGGCTATCAGCCCCCCCATCCGCAGCCCATTGGATGGGGGGGGACAGCCTCGGGCTTCACCCCTGGCCCTTGGGTGGCTGGGGGGGGGGGGGATCCCTTGATTGAAGGGGTCCCCACTCCCCCAGGGTACCCCGGCCAGGGGTGACTAGTTGGATATTTAATGCCACGGCCGCAGGGCACGGCATAAGTGACCCCCGGCTGTGGCATTATCTGTCCAGCTAGTGGAGCCCGATGCTGGTGTTAAAAATACGGGGGACCCCTACTTTTTGTCCCCCGTATTTTTGGCACCAGCACCAGGCGCAGAGCCCGGTGCTGGTTTTAAAAATACGGGGGATCCCTCGCCAATTTTTCCCCGGATTTTTAGAACCAGGACCAGCTCGATGAGCCCGAGGCTGGTTATGCTTTGGAGGGGGGACCCCACGCCATTTTTTTTCCCGTTTTTTACCGTTTTTTAAAATCCGCCAAATCGGCTGATTTTCGCCCGCGACTCTGGCGAATCCGTTTTTCATTGAATATGGTGAATTCCGGAAGCCACCTTCCGGAAATTCACCTGGCGAATTTAGTCGAATTAAAAAACGGCGAAAAATTGCCGCGATTCGCCGTGAATTGCATATACCCCATAGAATCACCCGCTTTGTAGCCAGTATGGCCTTCCAGATATGAGGCCAAGTTGTTCGTAGTGTATGGCAAGAGTATGGCATAAACCTATTGCAAGGAGCTACATGCTGGTTCTCCGTCAGTGTTTCAGGGACTACTGTCCTCGCAGATCAGATATAGCCGGACTCTGGTTGTTCAGTTCTGTGTTTGGGGGACTAATATACCAAACATGTAAAGTGCTGCTGAGTAGAGGTTTTGTAGTGTAGACTACATATGCAGTACAATTTACATTTTCTTCTGAGTGATTTCATTATTCTCCTATAGCATTAAGGAAACACAGTGCATTGCATTGTGCATTTCCAAGAAGGGGATGTTTAGACTCCCTGCAATGCATTATACTCAAACCAAATAATGCTTTGAGAAACACATGCTAGCTAAATTAAGTTATGCAGCCCTTGGAATATGTGCTTTGTGTCGCATGACTGTATCCCAGCGTAAAATGAATGAAGTGGGGACAAAAATGCACAATTTTCAGATATCTTTTAATTGAACAAACAACCCCACAAATTCCTTGTTTGACGCTTATTTTTCTTGTCCCGTCTCAGTCCAAATGGAAAATAAAAAGGCTCATTTCTACAGGCAGTACATGGTCATTCAGTGTAAGTGGTGTCCTCACTGTGGCCTCCTGTTTAGTAGCACCTCGACAAGCTGTATGATTACTAAGTGTTGGTGCTTAACATTTGCATAGGCTGTGCGTAGGTAATAGCTCCAGCATCAGATGTAAGCTACTCATTTATTTTTATGCAGCATTAGCAGTCAGTTTAAGTATTCCTGATACTAGTACGGATTACATAGGGCGTAGGTGTTTTTGTAAGAGTAAATAATCCAATCATTTGAGCATGCAGTTGTTTCACCTACAGTCACATAATATATTCCTGTAAAGTCTTCCAGACTGTCACCTTGCCTGTCCTTCTAGAGAAATCACCTACCTCCTGGCAACCTGTTGCAATGGAGTAAGTGTGCATGGTCCTCTAATTCTAGGTTAGTCAGCTCTTTTACATATTTAATATACAGGTTGAGTCTCCCACATCCAGAATGCTTGGCTTCCAGAAAGATTTTGGAATGTTTGCATACCATAATGAGAGTTCTTGGGAATGGGACCCAAGTCTAAACATGAAATGCATTTTTGTTTTCTATACACACATCCTGTATAGGTACTTTATACAATATTTTGTAATTTGTGCATGAAATACAGTTTCTATTGAATCATCCGAAAGCAAAAAATGTTTGATTACAGTTATGGGAGACTTGACCTGTATATTTATTTGAAACTGTTTCTTGCACGTGAAAGTTAAATATTTTATTTGTTAATAGATTTATTCGTAGTGTACACCAGTCCTCCCAATTATATACACTTCTCAGCCTGGCTGGGCCTGTCCTTTACTTTCCTAGTTACATTAAGGACCAGGGTTGTACTTTGTGCCTTGGCTATGCTAATGCTACTACATTATTCATATGGCATAAATTATTGACTGAGAAAAGAAAGTTTATCCCTCAGCACAGCACCAGATAGAAAATGAAAGCTAGAAAAAACAAAAAAAACAACCAGAAAATAGTTTAAGGCTTTCTTGCAGTATTTATCTGTTTACCTGATTTCAGGGTTATGAAGGCATTGCCGGATAAGGCCTCCTGCTGGGTCTGTTCAGCGTAGTGTACAATACTCAATGGATCTTTTAGTAATTACCCTAAATTAAATATAGAAAAAAAAATCAGCAAGCAGACCAGAAACCTGCAGACAAATGACACTTGATACAGTAGACATGAGGGAACTGGATAGGATATTCAAGTGCACAGACGTGTATTTGTATACACTGGTGTATCCAAGTAGCCGCGGTACATTACTGCAGCTAATTGGTTCACCAGGGGCTATCCAATTATCCCCGATGTGGCGCTCTCCTCCCCCAGATGTCGGCACTTATTGGGGCAGTATGCAGCATAATCCCGCGATAAGTGCCCCCTAGACCCGTGATAAGTGCTGTGAAAATACATAGGTCCGTTGACTTTTTGGATAGGGGGTTTAAAAAAAATGCAACAAACGCCCATTTTTCGCGCCCGCGGCACTTTTGCGGGTGATTGGATACCCCCCATAGACAGGAAGAACAGGATCCCTATACCCCTTTCAGATCTCCAATGCCGAATCCCACCCGGGAATTGGAAACGGGTCCTTCCCGGGTGGGATCCAGC
Organism: Pseudophryne corroboree; assembly: GCF_028390025.1. Classification (NCBI taxonomy): domain Eukaryota; kingdom Metazoa; phylum Chordata; class Amphibia; order Anura; family Myobatrachidae; genus Pseudophryne; species Pseudophryne corroboree. The sequence goes on along the minus strand of NC_086454.1, from coordinate 61,989,650 downwards.
ATTGGAGCCTCTGTGCTGGCTTTCGCCCCGCCTATATACTGGGTCGGTTGCCATAGCGATGGGGGGTGAAGGCTTCACTGGGAGATGAGCTTATCTTCTCGCCACCTCTCCCTATGTAGTAAACGGGTCCCGGGTCACATCGACCCCGGAGTCCGATTACACTGCCACTGACCTGGTATTCAACCCAGGAATAACCCTTCTTATTACCCCGGTTGAATTACCGGGTCAGGCGACCCGGGAATTCTCATGGGGCCCTTTCACATCGCACGTCGACCCAGCAATATACCTGGTTATTTTTGTGATCTGAAAGGAGTATTAGAGAAAGACATGCTTGAAAAAGTTGAAGGCCTACAGAAAAGTGGAAGATCACCAGCGTGATGTCTTAATACAATCACAACAACTACGGATACCACGCTATCAACACTGAGCTCCAAGAACAAGATTGAAATTTGCTCAAGGCAGCTTTACATAGGGTCGCCATAAATCGGTTTCTACTTGACGGCACGCAACAACAACAACAACATAGAATAAAAATAAATGATAGTGATGTTACAGTATTAGAAGTCCCCTCATAAATATAAGCTAGGAGCAGAAGAATTAATAGGTATTTCTCTGACGTCCTAAGTGGATGCTGGGGACTCCGTCAGGACCATGGGGAATAGCGGCTCCGCAGGAGACAGGGCACAAAACTAAAGCTTTAGGATCAGGTGGTGTGTACTGGCTCCTCCCCCCATGACCCTCCTCCAAGCCTCAGTTAGGTTTTTGTGCCCGTCCGAGCAGGGTGCAATCTAGGTGGCTCTCTTAAGGAGCTGCTTAGAAAAAGTTTTTAGGTTTCTTATTTTCAGTGAGTCCTGCTGGCAACAGGCTCACTGCATCGAGGGACTTAGGGGAGAGAAGTTCAACTCACCTGCGTGCAGGATGGATTGGCTTCTTAGGCTACTGGACACCATTAGCTCCAGAGGGAGTCGGAACACAGGTCTCACCCTGGGGTTCGTCCCGGAGCCGCGCCGCCGACCCCCCTTGCAGATGCTGAAGATTGAAGGTCCAGAAACCGGCGGCAGAAGGCTTTTCAGTCTTCATGAAGGTAGCGCACAGCACTGCAGCTGTGCGCCATTGTTGTCACACACTTCACACCAACGGTCACGGAGGGTGCAGGGCGTTGCTGGGGGCGCCCTGGGCAGCAATGTATAATACCTTATTCTGGCTAAAAATACATCACATATAGCCCCTGGAGGCTATATGGATGTATTTAACCCCTGCCAGGTCTCAGAAAAACGGGAGAAGAAGCCCACCGAAAAGGGGGCGGGGCCTATTCTCCTCAGCACACAGCGCCATTTTCCCTCACAGAAATGCTGGTGGGAAGGCTCCCAGGCTCTCCACTGCACTACAGAAACAGGGTTAAAACAGAGAGGGGGGGCACTTATTTGGCGATATGTATATATATATATTAAAATGCTATAAGGGAAAAACACTTATATAAAGGTTGTCCCTGTATAATATAGCGTTTTTGGTGTGTGCTGGCAAACTCTCCCTCTGTCTCCCCAAAGGGCTAGTGGGGTCCTGTCCTCTATCAGAGCATTCCCTGTGTGTGTGCTGTGTGTCGGTACTTGTGTGTCGACATGTATGAGGACGATGTTGGTGAGGAGGCGGAGCAATTGCCGGTAATGGTGATGTCACTCTCTAGGGAGTCGACACCGGAATGGATGGCTTATTTAAGGAATTACGTGATAATGTCAACACGCTGCAAGGTCGGTTGACGACATGAGACGGCCGGCAAACCAATTAGTACCTGTCCAGGCGTCTAAAACACCGTCAGGGGCGTTAAAACGTCCTTTTTACCTCAGTCGGTCGACACAGACACGGACACTGACTCCAGTGTCGACGGTGAAGAAACAAACGTATTTTCCTTTAGGGCCACACGTTACTTGTTAAGGGCAATGAAGGAGATGTTACATATTTCTGATACTACAAGTACCACAAAAAAGGGTATTATGTGGAGTGTGAAAAAACTACATGTGGTTTTTCCTGAATCAGATAAATTAAATGAAGTGTGTGATGATGCGTGGGTTTCCCCCGATAGAAAATTATTGGCGGTATACCCTTTCCCGCCAGAAGTTATGGCGCGTTGGGAAACACACCTTAGGGTGGATAAGGCGCTCACACGCTTATAAAAACAAGTGGCGTTACCGTCTCCAGATACGGACGCCCTCAAGGAGCCAACTGATAGGAGGTTGGAAAATATCCTAAAAGTATATACACACATACTGGTGTTATACTGCGACCAGCGATCGCCTCAGCCTGGATGGGCAGCGCTGGGGTGGCTTGGTCGGATTCCCTGACTGGAAATATTGATACCCTTGACAGGGACAGTATTTTATTGACTATAGAGCATTTAAAAGATGCATTTCTATATATGCGAAACTCTGGCATCAAGAGTAAGTGCGATGTCCATATCTGCCAGACGATGTTTATGGACACGACAGTGGTCAGGTGATGCAGATTCCAAACGGCACATGGAAGTATTGCCGTATACAGGGGAGGAGTTATTTGGGGTCGGTCCATCGGACCTGGTGGCCACGGCAACAGCTAGAAAATCCACCTTTTTTACCCCAAGTCACATCTCAGCAGAAAAAGACATAGTCTTTTCAGCCTCAGTCCTTTCGTCCCCATAATATCTGCCCAGGGATAGAGGTAAGGGAAGAAGACTGCAGCAGGCAGCCCATTCCCAGGAACAGAAGCCTTCCACCGCTTCTGCCAAGTCCTCAGCATGACGCTGGGGCCGTAAAAACAGGTGCGGTGGGGGGTCGCCTCAAGAGTTTCAGCACGCAGTGGGCTCACTCGCAAGTGGACCCCTGGATCCTACAAGTAGTATCCCAGGGGTACAGATTGGAAGTTCGAGACGTCTCCCCCTCGCAGGTTCCTGAAGTTTGCTTTACCAACGTCTACCTCCGACAGGGAGGCAGTATTGGAAACAACTCACAAGCTGTATTCCCAGCAGGTGATAATCAAAGTACCCCTCCTACAACAAGTAAAGGGGTATTATTCCACACTATATTGTGGTACTGAAGCCAGACGGCTCGGTGAGACCTATTCTAAATGGAGTCACTCAGAGCAGTGATAGCGAACCAGGAAGAAGGGGACTATATGGTGTCCCTGGACATCAAGGATGCTTACCTCCATGTCCAAATTTACCCTTCTCACAAAGGGTACCTCAGGTTCGTGGTACAAAACTGTCACTATCAGTTTCAGACGCTGCCGTTTGGATTGTCCACGGCACCCCGGGTCTTTACCAAGGTAATGGCCGAAATGATGATTCTTCTTCAAAGAAAAGGCGTCTTAATTATCCCTTACTTGGACGATCTCCTGATAAGGGCAAGGTCCAGAGAACAGTTGGAGGTCTGAGTAGCACTATCTCAAGTAGTTCTACGACAGCACGGGTGGATTCTAAATATTCCAAAATCGCAGCTGTCTCCGACGACACGTCTGTTGTCCCTAGGGATGATTCTGGACACAGTCCAGAAAAAGGTGTTTCTCCCGGAGGAGAAAGCCAGGGAGTTATCCGAGCTAGTCAGGAACCTCCAAAAACCAGGAAAAGTGTCAGTGCATCATTGCACAAGGGTCCTGGGAAAAATGGTGGCTTCTTACGAAGCGATTCCATTCGGCAGATTTCACGCAAGAACTTTTCAGTGGAATCTGCTGGACAAATGGTCCGGATCGCATCTTCAGATGCATCAGCGGATAACCCTGTCTCCAAGGACAAGGGTGTCTCTTCTGTGGTGGCTGCAGAGTGCTCATCTACTAAAGGGCCACAGTTATGCATTCAGGACTGGGTCCTGGTGACCACGGATTCCAGCTTGAAAGGCTGGGGAGCAGTCACACAGGGAAAAAATTTCCAGGGAGTGTGATCAAGTCTGGGGACTTCTCTCCGCATAAATATACTGGAGCTAAGAGCAATTTACAATGCTCTAAGCTTAGCAAGACCTCTGCTTCAAGGTCAGCCGGTATTGATCCAGTGGGACAACATCACGGCAGTCGCCCACGTAAACAGACAGGGCGGCACAAGAAGCAGGAGGACAATGGCAGAAACTGCAAGGATTCTTCGCTGGGCGGAAAATCATGTGATAGCACTGTCAGCAGTTTTCATTCCGGGAGTGGACAACTGGGAAGCAGACTTCCTCAGCACGACCTCCACCCGGGAGAGTGGGGACTTCATCGAGAAGTTTTTTCCACATGATTGTGCACCGTTGGGAAAGACCAAAGGTGGACATGATGGCGTCCCGCCTGAACAAAAAACTGGACAGGTATTGCGCCAGGTCAAGAGACCCTCAGGCAATAGCTGTGGACGTTCTGGTAACACCAGGGGTGTACCAGTCGGTGTATGTGTTCCCTCCTCTGCTTCTCATACCAAAGGTACTGAGAATTATAAGACGTAGAGGAGTAAGAACTATACTCGTGGCTCCGGATGGGCCAAGAAGGACTTGGTACCCGGAACTTCAAGAGATGCTCACAGAGGACTCAGGGCCTCTGCCGATAAGAAGGGACTTGTTTCAGCAAGTACCATGTCTGTTCCAAGACTTACCGCGGCTGCGTTTGACGGCATGGCGGTTGAACGCCGGATCCTAAGGGAAAAAGGCATTCCGGAAGAGGTCATTCCTACCCTGGTCAAAGCCAGGAAGGAGGTGACCGCACAACATTATCACCACATGTGGCGAAAATATGTTGCGTGGTGTGAGGCCAGGAAGGCCCCACGAAGAAATTTCAACTCTGTCGATTCCTGCATTTCCTGCAAACAGGAGTGTCTATGGGCCTCAAATTGGGGTCCATTAAGGTTCAAATTTCGGCCCTGTCGATTTTCTTCCAGAAAGAATTGGCTTCAGTTCCTGAAGTCCAGAAATTTGACAAGGGAGTACTGCATATACAACCCCCTTTTGTGCCTCCAGTGGCACTGTGGGATCTCAACGTAGTCCTGGGATTCCTCAAATCACGTTGGTTTAAACCGCTCAAATCTGTGGATTTGAAATATCTCACATGGAAAGTGACCATGATGTTGGCCCTGGCCTCGGCCAGGCGAGTGTCAGAATTGGCGGCTTTGTCTCACAAAAGCCCATATCTGATTGTCCATTCGGACAGGGCAGAGCTGCGGACTCGTCCCCAGTTTCTCCCTAAGTTGGTGTCAGCGTTTCATCTGAACCAGCTTATTGTGGTACCTGCGGCTACTAGAGACTTGGAGGACTCCAAGTTGCTAGATGTTGTCAGGGCCCTGAAAATATAGATTTCCAGGACGGCTGGAGTCAGGAAAACGGATTTGCTGTTATCCTGTATGCACCCAAAAAACTGGGTGCTCTTGCTTCTAAGCAGACGATTGCTAGTTGAATGTGTAGTACAATTCAGCTTGCACATTCTGTGGCAGGACTGCCACAGCCAAAATATATAAATGCCCATTCCACAAGGAAGGTAGGCTCATCTTGGGCGACTGCCCGAGGGGTCTCGGCTTTACAACTTTGCCGAGCTGCTACTTGGTCAGGAGCAAATACGTTTGTAAAATTCTACAAATTTGATACCCTGGCTGAGGAGGACCTGGAGTTCTCTCACTCGGTGCTGCAGAGTCATCCGCACTCTCCCGCCCGTTTGGGAGCTTTGGTATAATCCCCATGGTCCTGACGGAGTCCCCAGCATCCACTTAGGACGTCAGAGAAAATAAGATTTTACTTACCGATAAATCTATTTCTCGTAGTCCGTAGTGGATGCTGGGCGCCCATCCCAAGTGCGGATTGTCTGCAATACTTGTACATAGTTGTTGTTACAAAAAAATCGGGTCGTTATTGTTGTGAGCCGTCTGTTCAGAGGCTCCTACGTTTGTCATACTGTTAACTGGGTTCAGATCACAAGTTATACGGTGTGATTGGTGTGGCTGGTATGAGTCTTACCCGGGATTCAATATCCTTCCTTATTGTGTACGCTCGTCCGGGCACAGTATCCTAACTGAGGCTTGGAGGAGGGTCATGGGGGGAGGAGCCAGTACACACCACCTGATCCTAAAGCTTTAGTTTTGTGCCCTGTCTCCTGCGGAGCCGCTATTCCCCATGGTCCTGACGGAGTCCCCAGCATCCACTACGGACTACGAGAAATAGATTTATCGGTAAGTAAAATCTTATTATTAAGCTAAACGGGGATTTTATCAATCCTTATAAACGGTGGACTAGTTGCCCATTGCACCTAAAGTTTCTGAACTGCGGCTTCAGGAGTAAAACGCTCTGCCTGATCTAGTGATGTGCCTGGAGTATTGTGACCACTTTTGCGAACCAGCTGTTCACTTCCAGTTATCTGAGGATCTGAACAGTTGGTCAACAGATCATATATTTGTGACATCACAATTATTAATTTTAATGAATGTTATTTGCTTTACAACTGCATAGTGTTTTTTTTGTTTTTTGTTTTTTTGTATTTTGGATAATTATTAAATGATCCAGTGAGTATCGTATACCTGCACCTAACAGAGACCCAGAATGAGTGCAATGCCTGTGCGCCACCAGATGATAAATATTGCATGTATTTATATCTTGTAACCATCTGTGTACATATTACACAATGTTCTGTTTTCTCTGCTTTATTTTTTACTAGTTTTATTTATTTTTTACTCGTTACCAGCCCGTCAAAATGACGGAACAACATAACCGCAATGTCCGTTCCGGCGGCTGTGCGCGTCGGAATGGAGCAGCACTTTAATTGCTCCGTCAGACGCCATCCAGTGGCCGCCCGTGTGCAATATTAGCCTTTTATTATATAAGATTTGGTTCTGTGCTGAGGGACAAACTTGCATTTCATATCCACAGAAAAGGGATCCTGGCAGTCACTGCGTTCCCTCTCGGCTGTATATAGAGTGCATAAATGATGTTTTGACCTTATAAATACCAAGTTGTTGATGGGGACTGGCACTCACCCTTGACAGTGTCCTTTGCTTTAAACACTTGCCTGGCATAGACCAGACTAAATAAATGATATCCGTGTTTCTATAGCTGAGTGGCTGGTGACCTGTAAGCCAATAGTACCAATTTGCTTTAAAAAAAAAAGAAAAATCCCTGTCCACTTACAGCTCATCCATGCCAGCCTGCTCGGCAGGGATCCTATAATAACTGCGGAATAGAAGTCTGTGATCACTCACATTTCACAATAGTCTGGCTGAAACAAGTTAGAACGGAGGAGCCAGATGACTAGCTTTGCTGTTTTGCCGATGGATATTGCTGACTTGTGATAGCTGTCATGGAAAGTCTTTGGAAATTGAGTTATATAAACAAAGGCTCTAACAGGTTTTTGAAGAACATTCATATTTCATATGATGCAGTTTCTATCTTATTACATATGTTACATTTTTGTTAAATGCAATGTTTCACACTGAGCCTAGACGTTCTATAAGAAAGGGACATTTTCAATGCTACATTTTTAGTACTTTTTTTTTTTTTTTTAAATAGTGTTCTTTTAATCCATGCTGTGAAGATAAAGATTATCAAGCAGGCATGTCCAAACTGCGGCCCTTTAGTTGTTGTGAAACTACATATCCCAGCATGCCCTGACACAGTTTTGCTGTCAGAGAATGCTAAAGCTGTGTCGGGGCATGCTGGGATGTGTAGTTTCTCAACAGCTGGAGGGCCGCAGTTTGGACATGCCTGTTATCAAGCCTTGGAGAGATTAATTGCACCAACCAATCAGCTCCTGACATTTTTCAAACTCAGCCTGTAGCATGGCAGCTAGGAGCTGATTGGCTGGTACTTTATCACCGTGCAATTTATTACTCTCCAAGGCTTGATAAATCTGGGCCAAAGTTACGTTAAAATGCATTCTCTGTCTAATTTTTACGTTGGCTTTCCCCACTGAGCTTTTTTTTTTTATAAGGCCTTCACCATGTAGCAATTGGATTTCACTTGGGATATTTTTATAGCTGAACTACTGTAAGGGTATTGGCTCGAGTTCTCCATTATGTCTTATGGATTTAATAAATACTTCCTCTATATTACTTTCATTTTAGATTAATGGGACAAAGGACCCTTTTTATCTTGTCTGACTTATCCTGAAAGAGACAGCCAATGTGGGTTAGTAGAGTTCTACCAGGAATAGACTGTTTAGTTTTGGGCTGGACAAAGTGAAACTACCTTTACATGTATTAATCACAAGCAGTAGCTGCTCACGCCTGCTCGTCTGTCCCTATTTATACCATCGCTGGGTTTGTCATGCTCTCCTTTCCCCTTCCTTTGAGCATCATACTACGGTTAATGAAATGGTCCCGGAGTAGGAACTTTGACAACCCTGGATAAACCTGCCAGAGTACTAGGTATTTGAGACGGTTAGATGCCAGTCAGATTTTTCGATATAATAATTTTGCTCAAATCTTAATTTTTATTTGGGCGGAAATGGACGACGATGGTAACTTTTGCTTTACTATGTAGGACTTCTAGCCTGACACCTATTTATATTAGCATCCTAACTCGTGTCTCACAGTTGCACATTAGAGGGGGCCATAAATGAAAGAAAGAGATGATTGAATGGGAAGGGTGACATACAGTAATTGAAAGAGAGGGAGGTGGGCATTGATGAAAGAGGGGTGGCAGAGATGTCGGTGGATGGTTGAAACCTATAGATGGGGAGGAACAGACGAGAGATGGGGTAGTGGGGAGGGGGCAGAGTTGGTAAGATGGGGGAAGTACACCTGTCGGCGCTGGGAGCTGGCATCCCCCGCACACTCCTCCAGCTGGTTCACCCCATGGCCACACCCACAACTCTCCGTCCAACAGGGAGAGGGGAGACTGCTCAGATGCAGGGGTGGGCAACGAGCGGCCCCCCAGCTGTTGAACTATACATCCCAGCATCCCCTTCCATAGTTTTACTATTTGGCCATGGTAAAAAAAAAACTTGCATGGCATGCTGGGATGTGTAGTTTGACAACAGCTGGAGGGCTGCTTGTTGCCCACCCCTGGAGGGAGATGTGGAGAGTGGGACAGAGATAAGAGAGACACAGGGCTGTCATCACTATCCGTGTGGTCTTGGTGCAAAAGATCCACCTAAAAACAGGTCTGTGTACGCTCCCCTGTAAATACCCGGCAATTCTGCCTACAAACGCACGACAAGCCCCCTGCACACTTATCCAACATTTAAATGCCCAGTAACATAAGTAAAGTTGTGGCTGAGATGCATTAGACTCTGAATCACCTGTAGTTATTTAAATTTGTGTACGCAGGCTACGATGCATGTGCAGTTCCTACAGATGGCAAGCTCCATCCCCAGAGCGTATTTGTATGCAACTTTCTTTTTCTTTCTTTTTTTTTTTATGTGGGATTTGGAATTGCTGTTTTGTGGCGTACGGTTGCTGTACTAATGTGGTTGTCGGGTGCATATTGTTCTATTATGCTTTACATTTGTACAGTTGAATAGCTGAGCGTAATATCAGCGTATCAGAGCTTGGCCGCAGCACAGTGACCTGCAGAAGTAATATTCTATCAGTAGCTTAGTTCTGTTTTGCCTCCTCATTCTGAAAGCTGTGTGAAAGGCTAATGACCGTCAGTTACTTACAGTGTATGTTTATAATAGTGTCAGTACAGCTTGTGTGAAGCTATACAATCTGCAGAAAGACTTGTCTGTGTACCGGAGAAGGTACACGCTATGGAATCCAGGGAACCCGCTCTGCCAGTGTGTTCACCCCTCCGCCCCTCGCCAGTCACCCAAAGGTCATGTGAATTGCTTTACTTTCTGTGAATTCTTGCCTTTTTGTTTTTCTCATTCTGCAGCATTGAGCAATAATACTGACGCCTAGTGAAACTGCTTAGTAACTAGGAGGCATGTGTGTGGATTTCTGTGTCAGGGGTAGCAGTGTTCAGTGGGGTTGTTCCACCTCCGTAGCAACTCCTGCGTCGACAGTTTTGATTTCGGTACCTGCCGCAGAAGTCCTGCTGTTTTCTGCAAACCATTAAGGGAAAGATGTACTAAGCAGTGATAAAAGTGGAGAAGTGAGCCAGTGGAGAAGTTGCCCATGGCAACCAATCAGCATTGACGTAACATTTATAATTTGCATACTATAAATGTATACAGAGCAGCTGATTGGTTGCCAGGGCAACTTATCCACTTTTATCGCTGCTTAGTACATGTCCTCCTAAGCCCCTGGATTTTGCTGCCTGGCTACCTGATTTTGCAGGGAGGAAACAGATCCTCTTCAGCCCCAGCTGAGATTTTTGGAGGCGTTCCTGTTTTGCGGCAGCCATTTCTTGTGTATGTGCTGAGTGTCTGTCCCGGCCTGCGCTCACTGCTGTGCCTGTCTCCTGTCTGTCCCGGCCTGCGCTCACTGCTGTGCCTGTCTCCTGTCTGTCCCATCCTGCTCTGTCTGCTGTCTCCAAACTCCAGCTGGATAGCAATGCAGGGGGGAAAGGGTGGTCGTTTGCCCGGGGGTAGCTGCACTACAGTGTGGATGCAGAGGGCTGGTATGCCCTTGGTTGTGTGGCCGTAGGGGTTGGTTTATCTGGGGAGAGGGTGTTGCTCAGTAATGTCTGTGGCGGAGGGGAGCGTTTTGAGTTGGTTGGGGGGGGCTCTTAGGGGGGGGGCAGTCGGTGGTCTGGCTTCTACACTTTCATCCTGGATCCTAGGGTTTAGAAAAATTTGTCAAGCCATGCTCTAAGCCTCTTAAATGTCTTACTACCAAGAGCAGAAATGTTTGTGCTCTCCAGTAAATGTTGTCACCAGTGGATTTGACTTTCTGTTCTACAGTGTGACCCCTAAATCGGGTAATCATGGTCCCAGAGTATGGGTGCAGTGCGGAAGGGTGTCTTCTATAGTGAACAGACCCATTTTTTAAAATAGTGAAGTAAGTGTTAAACCATGGGCATTATTCTGCTCATCCTATGACCACTGTGATTGGCACTGTAGACTATTGTCCCATTCAAGTACATAGAACAGAAGGAATATTACTCTTGTCTCTCCTGTACTTAAAATTAAATCCACACTTTAAGTGTTAAAATACAAGGGACCTCAGTGTCTGGTCTTCTTTTATGAACAAGTACTGGTTTAAAAATTGAAAAACTAATTGGTATCACTTACTCATGCTAATAACTTAGGAATGTGGTATTGCAGGTAGGCAGTCAGATTTCGTGGTTGGTTTCTTCAGGTTGAGCCCATGCTGTGTGAGGCCTGCAGTAAGTCCTAAAACTAGGCCTCGATTATATAATCTGCGGCTGTGTCTGTCTAGCTCACGGGTGGACAATATGCAGCTGTTGAACTATGTATCCCAGCATGCCCTGCCTGATAGCAAAACTGGTGACATGGATAGCAAAACATGGACAACATGCCCTGGAACGCCTGGCACAATAGATGGCTATCTGGCGAATGACTGGTCCAAGATACTAGTATATGAATAGCATGAGCTTCAGTCTTGCTGTACTAGGACTAAAATCTAACACCAAAGACATGAACAGTGATGGATCTTTCTGTACTAAACTGTTGTATCCTTCCAGTAGTTCTCCAAACTGTTATTATATAAACACTCTTCAATCATTTCTGCTTATTGCATGGGAATTCCAGGAATTGGAAGCTGTTTTGGCAATAGAAAAGCACAACATGTTGAGCAGTGCTGAGAAAGCAGAAAACTGGAGGACATTGACTCAAAGTAGGGCTAAAAGCGAAAAAGAAATGAAAGGACTTGTTAGAACATCAAGAAAACTAACAGGCATAATCTGGGAAAAGCTTAACTTGTAACAGCCCTCATGAAGATTGTTTCTATGTACTAAGGATTCGATTCTAGTCATAGGAGCAACTAAATGGGTAATTCAGAGTTGATCGCAGCAGCAAATTTGTTAGCAGTTGGGCAAAACCATGGGGCCGATTCAGACCTGATTGCTGCTGTGTGTTTTCGCACAGCGGGTGATCAGGCACAAACTGCGCGTGTGTATGCACCGCAACGCACAGGCGCGTTGCACGGGTACAAAGCGGATCGCCACTCAGTGATGGGTTTGTGCGACGGATCCGTTCGCACAGCCGATTGCAAGGAGATGGACAGGGAGAAGGCGTTTGCGGGTGGCAACTGACTGTTTTTAGGGAGTGGTTGGAAAAACGCGGGCGTGTCCAAGCGTTTGCAGGGAGGGTCCCTGACGTCAATTGCAGTCCTGAACTGGCTGAAGTGATCGCAGCGGCTGAGTAAGTCCTGGGTTGCGCAGAGACTGCAGTAAACCTGCTTGTACAGCTCTGCTACACATACGATCGCACACTTACACAGCGAAAATACAATCATCCCCCCCCGTAAGCGGCGACTATCCAATTGCAGGGCTGCAAAAATCGCTGCCCAGCGATCAGGTCTGAATTACCCCCCATGTGCACTGCAGGTGTGGCAGATATAACATGTGCAGAGAGAGTTAGATTTGGGTGGGTTATTTTGTTCACGACACCCATAGAGTGGGAATAGAACCTGTGGCGAGCCTGCAGCCCCAACCCGCAAATAGTTTTGTTTTTTTGCATGCAGGAAAGATTCTGGCTGCTTTTGTAGCCCGCAAACAGTGGTGTCGAGAAGGGGGGGAGAGGGTTCAAATTACCCGGGCCCAGGTCTGATGGAGCGGCCCAGTGAGGATCCAGTTAGGGCTCACTCCCCCTTACCTGGCAGCAGCTGCAGCTCTTCTCAGCCCAGCACACTCTGCTGTGTACTGGGCTGCAGTGTGGCCATGGAGGTGCTTAAAATACAATTGTTTTCAGTATTTTTCTCTAAGGGTACATGACCACACCTCCTGTGATTAGGCCACGCCCCTTGAAAATTACCTGGGGCCCAGCCCGGCTCTCGACTGCCCTGCCCGCAAATACTGGAAAACGTGTCCATCCTGAAGTGGTTAAAGGCTGCACAGTTTACTGCAATGATCTGCCTTCACTGTGTGGTGACTACAGCTGGGTGTTGCATTTACAGATTCACATTGCAACTTTCTAAACTGCTATTGTTTGGATAGTTTATATAAAAACAGTTCTTTATAAAGTAGCAACATATTGCACAGTACTTAACATTACAAGATAGTTATACAAATAGCCTACAATAGTACATCTCAACAAAATTAAAACTACATCGCCAGCTCCCACATCTTGGAGCGAAGTGTTTTTTGTTCCAGTTTATTTTCTACTGTACACTGCTGTTCCCTTGGGCCATTGAGTGTATGCATACCTTCCAGTGTTAGAGATGTTGACACGGGACACCTTGTGTGTGCCAAAGGGGGCGGGCCTTGTGTCTGTGAGACACCCCCCTGTGTATGATGTTTTGAGGGGTGTGGCCATGTTTCATTCCCCCATTTTTCCTCACCCGTCCTTTCTCGCCACAGTGTGTGACAGAGTGCCCATGCGTGGGATAGCCCGAAAAGAGGGACTGTCCCGCTGCAATCGGGGTGGTTGGGAGATACGGTCTACAGGCTAATTTGTTTTGTCAAAAGCCAATTAACCTACCAGTAAGTTTTTGTCGTGTTAGAGAAACTCCACACAACTTGGGGGACAAACAAACTCCACCATATGGTCAGGAAATGAACTCCTGGCCTCAGGACTGTGATGCTAACTCTCGCATGAAACGTGCTATCAGATTACAGTAGTCTTATTAGTATATTGAGGAATTAGTGTATTTGAAAGCTTGGTCTCTGGTACCTGCTGTTCAGCTGTTACACCCCAGCTACATAATGCACCGTTTTCTTATTTCCTTTGCAAACATACAAATAAAAACTGAAAGTGCTGTGCAGCAGGAGTATGGCTATTACATAAACATAGCTTAAGATCATACTGCTGATCTGGTTCACCAGCTTGACCACCTGTCAGCCTCCTTGCAGCCTCGTACACACTCGGGAGGTCGATCTTTCGAATATTAACAGCGCATAAGATGTACCTTCCCGATCCCGGCTGTTGCAGGAGCATTATAAGTGGTTTATTGGCTAACACTTCTACAAAGGAACAGCATACACACCTATACAATTGTCGGGTTAGAATCGCGTGACCACCGGTCACCATACCCACACCGGGATCCCAGCTTTTAGATGCCCGGCAGGGGGGAGGGGAGCGCAACACAACGAAGCCCCTTGTGGGCTCGCTGCGGGCCTAGTGGTGAGCTGTGCTCGCCACAGGTTCTATTCCCACTCTGAGTGTCGTGGACACCCATGAGTGGGAGTAGTCCCTGACAGTCGGCATGCCGACTGTTGGAATTGTGAGGGGGTGGCGTCTGTGTTGTGACCGGCGGTTACATAACTACATCCCCAATTGTCGGCCTGTTCACCCAAGGGGGGTCATTCCGAGTTGATCGCACGCTAGCTGTTTTTAGCAGCCGTGCAAACGCGTAGTCGGCGCCCACGGGGGAGTGTATTTTCGCTTTGCAAGTGTGCGAACGCCTGTGCAGCCGAGCTCTGCAAAGACATTTTGTGCAGTTTCATAGTAGGTCTGAACTTACTCAGCCCTTGCGATCACTTCAGTCTTTTTGGTGCCGGAATTGACGTCACACACCCGCCCTCCGAACGGCCGGACACGCCTGCGTTTTCCCTACCACGCCCAGAAAACGGTCAGTTGCCACCCATAAACGCCCTCTTCCTGCTTTCTTCTTGCGATTGGCTGTGCGTATGGATTCTTCGTTAAATCCATAGCTCAGCAACGATCCGCATTGTACCCGTACGACGCGCGTGCGCATTGTGGTGCATGCGCAGTAGAGACCTGATCGCAGCGCAGCAAAAAACAGGTGATTGGGCCATGGATTGTATAGGTGTGTTCCCAACTTTAGCCTCTAGCACCTCTGATGGGAAGCTATTCCATACAAATGTACACGAAGAGTATGATCTTGCTGTCTGCGGGTACTACACGAAGAATAACTCTGAAAACAAAACCGCCACGTGCAGCAAGCATGCAGGGAAACTTTTATCTAGTTTATTTTGACTTTTTATTGTGCCATAAAATATATGGTCATAAGGCTTTCAGCCAGGAAAATGTTTGTATTTGGTTGTCTACAATATATCAGTTTATCATAAATCCTGCTGTGTCTACCTATTTTTGCCTTACACAACAATAGACTTTTCCATTGTGTTTCGCTGTGTCAGGTCTTGTAAATCTGGGCCAGACACACTACTATAGTTTGCTTAAAGCGCTGTGTGCTTTGCAGAATTAGAAGTTCAAGGGCACTTTTTAGTTCTGTATATAGCACAAAGGTGAAAAGGGAAAAACAACAGTAATGTCATCATAGACAACTAGGAAGTCATTTGCTGGGAATTTTTTTTACCTTTATATATCAGAAGGCTGGCCAGTGCCTCTAAGTAAGCTCTTACCAGCCCGCTTGCCGGAACATAACCTGGGAAATGGCCAGTGAAACACGAATCCCCTTTCTTGAAAATTGTTTAATCCAGATTTTTTTTTCCTTCTCCCCCTTGTATTACTGTTTAATCCCATTATGCTGCCATTGCTAGGAACAGAGACCAATAAAAACAATAGGTAAGATTTTTAATCCCATATAAGATTAGACAAATGCTTTTTTAGACTCCGAAGGCTATATCAAAGTTGTAATTGCATTGGTTAAAGGCGTTAGAAGGCTTTAGTATGCTTTGTTGTATAGGCTTGTACCTCTTACTAGACATTGCTCAATCTGCTTGTCTCCAGTATAAAGTAGTTTGTGATATGCATTCTCTATAATATACATTATGGCATGTAGCACTCTAAGCACGTTTTCTCATTTTATGGGGGTATAGGTTGTGAAAGAACAGGCGTTTATAGTGCTGTCTTGAATAGGGTTGTATACAAAGCCTTTTATATTTTGGCCACTAATAAAAATTATTCAAAAAATCTTGTAGTTCCAAAGATAGTTTTCTTTTTCTCCTTTTTCGTTGTCCTCCTCCTTTTCCTCCAGTGTGAGCATGTGGATATCAAATATATTTTTCAAAATTAAGAAAATACCAACAAATCACATTTAGGCACTGCGTTCATAAAGGTATGACATGGCAGACGAAACAATTAAAACACTTATACCATTAAAATTATTTTATATAAACAAACAATTTGCAGTACTGCTAAAAAGAAAGTTTGCACTATAATGTCCACATCTGTGCAAAATATATATACAAGGTAAGAATGAGAAATACTTACCCGCTGATTTTGATTAACCATGTATTAAGTTCCATAAGCACAAATAGATATCGGAGTAATATTACCACTAGTAGTCCAGTAGAGATAAATTACTCCTGGATGTTGGATCAGAGGTAGTTCGTGCTATAATCCTAACACACTTCCTTTGGGTGCTACGTCAGGCATGCACTTACTGAAGTAGCCGAGAGCGGCTAATTGGAGACATACGTCTGCTTGGTGAATGTAATACAGGTATGGGACAAATGGCATGCATTTCCTGGCTGGGTAGGTAGTGTCCTAGATGTCAGCAGTATGTGGTGATCGGGTGTGGTTCATTAGGTCGACATGAGTTAGGTCAACATACATTGGGTTGACCACGTTTGGTCGACATGGTCATTAGGTCGACGTGTGTAAGGTAGACATGCAGTTTTTTTTACTCTTTTTACCGTTTTCTTTGAAAATTGACGGGGAACCCGAATTTATTGCACCATGACCCCTCACATGGCTAGCTTTGCTCGCCATGCTTCGAGCACGGTGCCTCGCTGCGCTCGGCACTGGTTACCGTTCCCAATCGTAGTCCATGTGGATCGTTAAGTATTAAAAAGGTCAAAAAAATGGGGGGGAAAAATGTGAAACTCATGTCGATCCAAATGTAGTCAACCTAACTCATGTCGACCTAATGACCGCCATCGGTGGTGATCGCAGTCAGTGGGTGAGATCTCAAAACCATCAACCTAACGTGTTTCGCTTCGGCAGGAAGCTTTATCAGTCTACCCTATCAAATACTTTAGTTTTTATGCTTGCAGTGCCTACGTGGGATATTCCTACAATTCTGGTTGTTTTCATATCTAGTTCTGCAAGAAGGGTGAAGCCTGGTAGGTGTTGAGAAGGTGTAAAACAGCAATTACCCAAACACTTGTGTGTCTGTGTGACTTTGATCGTTGGTCTAGCTAATGTATAGTGATTGAATGAGAGATACCAGACGCGGGCATGGTGCCAGAACAGGTGATGCAAGGGAACCATGGACTGGCTGACGCTCTGTAGACTAATCACCAGGGTGTGTTTTCTAGTTGTCCTGGCGACCGGTTTTTGACTAGAGGAGGAGTTGCTCAGTTGTAAAATTGATTTCATTTATGTGCTAATGACTAGAGAAGAAAGTATTTGAACGTGACTTATCGGACTTTGGTATGAAGGAAGACTTTTGGGTGTGGGGAGATTTCTACGGTGGAGCATGGTGCTGAGGGTGCACAATTGTAAAAAGAAAATGTGTGGTGGAATAATAAAAAAATAATAAAAAAACATACATTTTGGTGCGTGGTATAGAAGGAAAATCAAACTATATTGGTACTATATTGTACCACCACACATTCCTTGCCCACAATTACAGCCTCATGCCCACTTAATGCATTTGTTGGCATACCAAACAAAAGTATACCACATACAGTCGGGTCCATAAATATTGGGACATCGACACAATTATCATATTTCTTTTTCATCCACTAGGGGTCTCTGGAGTACTCTTGGGATATGGACGGTTTCCGTAGGAACAGGGCACTGAATATTTAACACAAAATTATAAATGTGTGTGAGTTCTGGCGCAAAAGCTAGCTGCCCAATCCTAACCTTCCTATGATCTGCCCAAATCCAGATCACAAAAGGGATACAAGTGAAGAAATAACAAGTGGAAGGGAGATCAAAGGCGCTGCTATACAAGTGACAAATATAATAAACAAAATTTGTATAATATACTTGCAAAACCTTGTGGTCCTTCGTTAATCTTTTTTTCATATAAATCCAGTAATTACCAGATGTTTACATGCAAAGAACAAAAATAAACAACAAATGTGTAGTAATGTCTACAATAAGTTCAATTTTTTGTGTGTTCTCCGATGAAGCAGAGCCCTGTGATGTGGAAGTTTTTCTTGATAGGAGATAAGGATAGTTTCTCACCACCACTTCACAAACATAGGTACACGTACCAAAACTCACTTAGAGTTAAATATCACCATACGCATAAAGGTTTCTTTTATACTTCTACTTAAGACACGTGAAACAAGATCCGTTCAACGAAAACGTACCACACTCACGTTTTCAGCAGATGGTATCCCACACGTAGCGGTTTCTTTGAATAGATGAATAACTCTTCTCTTCCATAAAGAATTAGTTTATTGGTGCGTGATAACAAATTTTAAAAATAATTCATAAAAACAAATCTCCTTAAATAATTACCAAAAAAATCAGGATAGAGCAAAATGTGTGTCAGAATGGAAAATGACAATCACAAGTGAATTCCGGACTTACACTTGCGAACACAAATGCTGCATATTACCTTGATTTGGTATCGATATAGGAGAATTAAAAAGCACTGTCTGATATCACCAACGCCGTTTCGACACAAGGTCTTTTTCAAGGTGGATGCTCTATCCTGATTTTTTTGGTAATTATTTAAGGAGATTTGTTTTTATGAATTATTTTTAAAATTTGTTATCACGCACCAATAAACTAATTCTTTATGGAAGAGAAGAGTTATTCATCTATTCAAAGAAACCGCTACGTGTGGGATACCATCTGCTGAAAACGTGAGTGTGGTACGTTTTCGTTGAACGGATCTTGTTTCACGTGTCTTAAGTAGAAGTATAAAAGAAACCTTTATGCGTATGGTGATATTTAACTCTAAGTGAGTTTTGGTACGTGTACCTATGTTTGTGAAGTGGTGGTGAGAAACTATCCTTATCTCCTATCAAGAAAAACTTCCACATCACAGGGCTCTGCTTCATCGGAGAACACACAAAAAATTGAACTTATTGTAGACATTACTACACATTTGTTGTTTATTTTTGTTCTTTGCATGTAAACATCTGGTAATTACTGGATTTATATGAAAAAAAGATTAACGAAGGACCACAAGGTTTTGCAAGTATATTATACAAATTTTGTTTATTATATTTGTCACTTGTATAGCAGCGCCTTTGATCTCCCTTCCACTTGTTATTTCTTCACTGAATATTTAAATTTAGAACACTCCACCCCTCCATATCCCCGAGTACCTCAGTGTTTTTTCTGTGCTCGAAGTAGCAACAGGTCCTTGTGGCTGGGTCCACGATTCTTTTGAATAATTTTTCTTTTAAAGTTTTTCTTTTTTCATACGCATCCCTTTCCCCCTTCCAAAAGGCAGGGTCAGGGATAGTGCAAGCTGCTAATAGCAGCAGTGGCGTGTCGGTCCTCACTGAATGAGCACCCTCACAGCCACACAGATCTCCTGCACAGGCTGGCCGGCGCTTGCAGAGAAGCCCCGTCGGAGCCTCATCACAAGCAGCAGGAGTCAAGGTATGTGAACGGGGCAGTCAGCTCCCGCTGCCGCCCCGCTGTGTGGGGACATTGTTACTGACGCCGGGATCCCTCTGCAGACGCCCGCCGCCGGCCGCTGCTCTGGGCCCCACCGCTGCACGGCCGCTTCTCACAGCGCTTCAAGACGCGCTCCCCGCTCTCAGTCCCTGCCCGCCCGCTCTGCTTCCGAAACGGAGCATGCAGGGGGGAGGGGGGGCATTACAGCACGGTGATTATGTAATAGCAGGGTTATTTACAGAGGGGGCAATACAGCGGCATGAGAGGGTAAACCTGCAGCAACAGCAGTATGCTAGGCTGCAGGGTGATTTACACAGGATTTCATATAAATGGCACTTTAACCTGCACTGTAATTATATGTGTGAGCATGGCAGCCATTGTTAACCATGCTTCCTGTGTCTTCCTGCTGTGATTCCAGAACGTTCCAGTACTACATCTCTACTCCACCGGAGGCGCAGGGGTGTTAGTGGGAATTTGGGATCACATTTCATAGTACTGGCCACGTGTACTGCACTTGGCCAGATATATATATATATATATATATATATATATATATATATATATATATATATATATATATATATATAGAGACACCTTAGTACTATTTTACTGAGTCGTGCAAGTGTCTGTTTTGGTGTATTGTATTGTCTGTCGCCATAATGACTAAGGCACCAGCAAAAACTAAAAATCATAATTGCAAAGTCTGTAGCAGTGTGTTACCGGATGGATCTACCACATGTACAGTATGTTTTGTGGATTCGGTTCCGAATACAAATTCTGCTCCGGTTTTAAAGCCAATTTCCTCCCCGGACCCTCCATGGGAAATGCTAGCCAATGTACTGGCTGGGTTGCAATCCGAATTGACCGCCGCTCGACAAGAGCAGGAAGCGGCAAGATCGGAGTCTAGGGTGAGACCGCCAGAACTACCGGAGGCGTCTCAGCCTTGCGAAAGGCCCAAATCCATTTTGGGTAGACGGGATAAATTTCATATGTCTTATGATTTACCTGTTTCGGCTACGTTGCATTCTGACGATTCCATGCCAGACCTCACGGCACAAGATGAGGGTGAGGAGGGCGAAGTGGAGTCAGTTAGTGAGGATTTTAATAGCTCTGGTATTGATAATCTCATCAGAGCGGTGCGTCAGTCTCTGAAGTTTACAGAAACTGAGGAGCCTCTCACAAATGATCAGGTCGTATTTACTAAACGACAGAGAACTCCAATAAGTTTTCCTGTGTCGGAGTCTCTTAATAAGATGTTAGTAGAAACTCGACAGATTCCAGATAAACGGTTTTCTATACCTCGCAGATTTAAGTCTAGTTACCCGTTTCCAGACTCGGTGACATGTACATGGGAGAATCCACCTATAGTTGATTCGTCAGTGTCAAAGCTTACGAAGAAATTAACCATACCAGTGCCAGCGGCTACTACGCTTAAAGACCCTTCAGATCGCAAAATAGAAACTATGCTAAAGTCCATGTATGTAGCAGCAAGAGTGCTGCTGAGACCTGGCTTGGTTGGTATCTGGGTCACTAAGGCGCTCATAGTATGGATAACAGAACTTAAGTCTGCCCTCCATGACGAACACCTTATACTTCTTGCTGATCAAATGTGTGAGGCTGCGGAGTATCTCTGTACAGCTTCTACTGACGTCTGTCAGCTCACTTCTCGTATTTCATCGTCGCTAGTTACGGCACGACGAGCACTCTGGCTGCGTTCTTGGCAAGCGGAGGCAGAGGTCAAACGAGGTATAGAGGCGTTACCTTACGATGGCAAGAAGTTGTTTGATCCTGAATTGGACACATGGATTTCTGAGGCTACGGGAGGAAAGTCTGTTTTCTTACCATTGCCTCCACCGGTTCCAAGAAGGAGGTACTCTGGACCTTCGTTCAAATCCTTTCGCGGACGTGGCAGAGGAACAGCCACGCCTGGTAGACGTGGTCGTGGACGTGGTTTCCAACACAAGTAGTCAGGACGCTAAGGTTACCGACAAGCCAGTGGCATGACGGGCTACCAGCCCATCTCGGTTCTCCGATTGTGGGAGCACGCCTTCAGACGTTCCATTTGGCGTGGTTCCAGACATCCGCGGATGGGTGGATCCGCAATTTACTTTTAAAAGGTTACAAAATAGAGTTCGACTGTCTTCCGCCACTGCGGTTTTTCAAGACAGGATTGCCTCTGTCGGACGACAAGAGGGCGGTTCTGCAAGTTGCCATTCAGTCCCTACTGGATTCAGCAGTTTTGATTCCGGTCCCTGTACACCAACAGGGTCAGGGTTATTATTCCAGTCTGTTTGTGGTACCGAAGCCGGATGGCTCAGTCAGGCCAATTTTGAACTTAAAGGGTCTCAATCGGTACGTAACTTACTACAGATTCAAGATGGAATCTCTGCGCTCAGTGATTGCAGGTTTAGAGCCAAAGGAATTTATGATTGCACTGGATCTCAAGGATGCGTACTTACACATTCCGATTTGGCAGCCTCATCAGAGGTTCTTGCGGTTTGCAATACGCCAGAACCATTACCAGTTTCAGGCTCTACCGTTTGGCCTATCGTCAGCGCCTCGGGTATTCACCAAAGTGATGTCTGTGATAATAGCTCATCTCAGATCCCTGGGAGTGACGATAGTTCCGTATTTAGACGATCTGCTCATCAAAGCCCCGTCTCAACAGATGCTTCTCCAACTAGTGATGAGCGGATTCGGTTTTACTCGGTTTTACTCGGTTCTCAAAACGCCATCTTATTGGCTATCCAAAACACGTGACATCCGTGAGCCAATAAGATGCCGTTTTGAGAACCGAGTAAAACCGAATCCGCTCATCACTATCTCCAACATGCCCTGCTAACGTACAATGTACTAGTTCACCACGGTTGGATTGTCAACTTCAAAAAATCACATCTCATTCCGTCTCAACGCCTTCAATTCCTAGGTATGATTCTCGATACGGTGAATCAAAGAATTTACCTACCACAACAGAAAGTACAGATGATTCGTCATCTAGTACAATTAGTACTCAAGCCACGCACAGTCTCGGTACATTTGTGCATTCGCCTCTTAGGAACAATGGTGGCGGCTTTCGAAGCGCTTCAGTTCGGAAGATTTCACTCACGTCCTTTTCAACTGGATGTGCTCGCACAGTGGTCGGGCTCGCATCTGCAAATTCACCACAGGGTGAGGTTGTCGCCAAGAGCAAGGGTGTCTCTACTCTGGTGGCTCAAGGAACACAATTTAACCGCAGGGAAACTATTCGGCGGATGGAATTGGATAATTCTAACGACGGACGCGAGTCTCAGAGGTTGGGGAGCTGTAGTTCAAAATTGTCAACTCCAGGGTCTCTGGGCGGATCACGAAAGATTGCTGTCTATAAATGTCCTGGAACTCCGCGCAATTTACAATGCACTACGACAAGCAGTACACATGCTTCGATCTCAGACTGTCCAAGTGCAGTCAGACAACGCAACGGCAGTCGCATACATCAACAAACAAGGAGGAACAAAGAGCCGCATGGCAATGCGGGAAGTAGCTCGAATCCTCAATTGGGCAGAATATCACCAGGTGATATGGTCGGCGGTGTTCATTTCGGGAGTGGACAACTGGGAGGCGGATTATCTCAGCCGTCGGGATTTTCATCCAGGAGAATGGGCATTAAATCCAGAGGTGTTTCACATGTTGGTTCAGAGGGTGGGGTTACCCTCAGGTGGACCTGATGGCGTCTCGCCACAATCACCAAACACTCCAGTATGTGTCCAGAACGAGAGATCCAAAGGCAGTGCAGTGGCGGTGGAAGCTCTCACAATTGCGTGGCCGTACAGCCTCGTGTATCTGTTTCCACCGTTTCCGCTGCTCCCTCTAGTGCTCAAACGGATCAAGAGTCAGTCACAGTCATACTAGTGGCGTCTCATCGGCCTCGAAGAGCTTGGTTCTCTGATCTCCACGGTCTACTCGCAGACGATCCTTGGCCGCTCCCTCTACGTCCGGACTTGTTACAACAGGGTCTGTTTCTTTACCTCGATTTAGTGCGGCTGCGTTTGACGGGGTGGCTGTTGAGACCGCCCTCTTAAGAAGAGAGGGCATTCCAGAATCGGTTATACCAACCATGCTACGAGCTAGGAAGCCGGTTACGGCAGCTCATTATTACAGAATTTGGCGTGCCTATATAGGTTGGTGTGAAACTCGAAAGTTTCCGACATCTTTCAAGTTATCCCGTCGTTTGTTATTTCTACAAACGGGGTTAGATGGAGGACTGCATTTATCTACACTAAAGGTGCAGGTATCTGCTTTGTCAATTTACTTTCAAAGAAGATTGGCTCTATTGCCGTCTATACACACTTTTCTGCAAGGTGTCCTCAGAGTTCAGCCTCCATTCATTCCACCTACAGCGCCATGGGACTTGAATCTGGTTTTAGATTTTTTACAGTCTTCATATTTTGAACCCTTACAGCAAGTGGATATAAAGTTTCTCACTTGGAAAACAATTTTTCTTCTAGCCTTAGCTTCTGCAAGGCGTGTTTCAGATTTGGGTGCCTTGTCATGCAAGCCACCGTATTTGGTGTTTCATGATGACAGAGCGGAACTTCGGACGAATCCCGCTTTCTTACCAAAGGTAGTGTCATCTTTTCACATCAATCAACCAATAGTAGTTCCTGTGTTGACATCACATTCGGGAACTCTGGATGTGGTACGTGCTTTACGCGTTTATGTATCCCGAACGTCTACAGTTCGTAAGACGGATACGTTGCTTGTTCTCTATGATGCTGCCAAGATGGGTTGGCCAGTGTCTAAGCAGACCTTATCCAGATGGATAAAACTGACCATACATCAGGCTTACCTTCATGCTAGGTTACAGCCGCCTACATCGGTAACAGCTCATTCCACACGTTCTGTGGGAACTTCATGGGCAGCTGGTCGTGGAGCTTCTACGACGCAGCTTTGCCGTGCGGCTACATGGTCTTCAGTGCACACGTTTGTGCGCTTTTACAAGTTTGATACGTTTGCGGCATCAGCATCTAGCTTTGGCCGCCTAGTGTTACAGGTGCCAAACGGCTCTCCCGCCCACGGGGGAAGCTTTGGTACGTCCCAAGAGTACTCCAGTGACCCCTAGTGGATGAAAAAGAAAATAGGATTTTGGTACTTACCAGGTAAATTCTTTTTCTTTGAATCCATAGGGGGCACTGGACGCCCACCCAGAGCAGTTTTACCTGGTTTGTGGTAGTTCAGGGGATCGTATGGTAACACACTCTCACCGACTGGTTCAAATTCTCAAGTGCTGGTTATGGTGTCAACTGTTTAGTTGTCAGTAACGTTATGTGTCAACTTCGTTGTTGTCCGTTATGTTATATGTAATACTCCATTGTCAACCTCTCTATAGTTCCTGTTCGGCTCAGTAAAAAACACTGAGGTACTCGGGGATATGGAGGGGTGGAGTGTTCTAAATTTAAATATTCAGTGCCCTGTTCCTACGGAAACCGTCCATATCCCAAGAGTACTCCAGTGCCCCCTATGGATTCAAAGAAAAGGATTTACCTGGTAAGTACCAAAATCCTATTTTTTGGCTGTATACACCACCACAATGGATTTGAAATGAAACAAACAAGATGTGCTGCAGACTTTACGCTTTAATTTGAGGGTATTTACATCCAAATCGGGTGAACGGTGTAGGAATTACAACGGTTTCTAAATGTGCCTCCCACTTTTTAAGGCACCAAAAGTAATGGGACAATAGACTCAAAAGCTATTTCATGGACAGGAGTGGGCTATTCCCTCGTTATTTCATCATCAATTAAGTAGGTAAAAGGTCTGGAGTAGATTCCAGGTGTGACATTTGCATTTGGAATCTGTTGCTGTCGACTCTCAATATGAGATCCAAAAAGCTGCCACTATCAGTGAAGCAAGCCATCATTAGGCTGAAAAATCAAAACAAACCTATCAGAGAGATAGCAAAAACATTAGGTGTGGCCAAATCAACTGTTGGGAACATTCTTAAAAAGAAAGAACGCACCGGAGAGCTCGGCAACACCAGAAGACTACGGAAAACAACTGTGGTGGATGACAGAAGAATTATTTCCCTGGTGAAGAAAAACCCCTTCACAACAGTTGCCCAGATCAAGAACACACTCCAGCAGGTAGGTGTATATGTGTTAAAGTCAACAATCAAGAGAAGACTTCACAAGAGTGAATATAGAGGGTTCACAACAAGATGTAAACCATTGGTGAGCCACAAAAACAGGAAGTCCAGATTAGAGTTTCCCAAACAACATCTAAAAAAAGCCATTGCAGTTCTGGAACAACATCCTATGGACAGATGAGACAAAGATCAACTTGTTCCAGAGTGATGGGAAGAGAAGAGTATGGAGAAAGAAAGGAACTGCTCATGATCCAAAACATACCACCTCATCAGTGAAGCATGGTGGTGGTAGTGTCATGGTGTGGGCATGTATGGCTGCCAATAGAACTAGTTCCCTTGTATTTATTGATAATGTGACTGCTGAAAAAAGCAGCAGGATGAATTCTGAAGTGTTTCGGGCAATATTATCTGCTCATATTCAGTCAAATGCTTCAGAACTCATTGGACGGCGCTTCACAGTGCAGATGGACAATGACCCGAAGCATACTGCGAAAGCAACCAAAGAGTTTTTTAAGTCAAATAAGTGGAATGTAAAGCAATGGCTAAGTCAATCACCTGACCTGAATCCGATTGAGCATGCATTTCACTTGATGAAGACAAAACTGAAGGGAAAATGCCCCAAGAACAAGCAGGAACTGAAGACATTTGCAGTAGAGGCCTGGCAGAGCATCACCAGGGATGAAACCCAGTGTCTGGTGATGTCTATGCGTTCCAGACTTCAGGCTGTAATTGACTGCAAATGATTTGCAACAAAGTATTAAAAAGTGAAAGTTTGATTTAGGATTGTTTCGTTTGTCCCATTACTTTTGGTCCCTTAAAAAGTGGGAGGCACATATAGAAACCGTTGTAATTCCTACACCGTTCACCTGATTTGGATGTAAATACCCTCAAATTAAAGCGGAAAGTCTGCAATTAAAGCACATCTTGTTGGTTTCATTTCAAATCAATTGTGGTGGTGTATAGAGCCCAAAATATGAGAATTGTGTCGATGTCCCAATATTTATGGACCTGACTGTACATCCTTGTGCCAGTATTAACCATTTACTACTGGCATACTACCATAACCCAGCAGAAGTTAATGAAATCTCCTACAACCTTTGCCATGGATTACAAGCTACAAGTCACATTCCAACAATATACAACCTTTGCTTCTTTGTAGTAATAGCTCTTTTGGTCGCTGCCTTTACCCACATTCTGGTTAGGGTTCATGGCAGACAAGCAGAGATGAGACCTCACTGCCAGTGTTTTGAGTTATGTGCAGGGTATTTGAGGCTTCCATCTTGTAGAAAGAAGGCATTTACATGCACTCATTGGATTTATTGCCTGAAATGAAGCTGCAGAGAGATTCTGTTAAAACTGTGTTCTCTATTTCAGTCATAAATTTCTACTACTCAGGCTTCTTTTCGGCTTACTCCATGCCCCCACAATACCCCAGTAGGCCATCTTGTATTTAGAACATATATATATATATAATAAATTCTGAGAGGTTGCCTTTACTTGGTAGAGATGCTATTTTGGGAAATGAAGCGTTATCCTTGAGAATGTAGCCTATTGAGTTGCTTGAATTTATAGTGAGCCATGAGTTTTGGCTGCCTCCACTGTCACTTTAAGATCGGTGATGTGACAAGTTTGGATCAGTCTTGCTTTTTAAGTCTTTCCGTTACACATTTGGCTTTTACTGTGTAATATAAAGGGTTATGGTTTGTGTTTTATCTGGATTGACTAGGAATGTGGCAGGAAACAAATTCATTGTTTGGGGTAACTTTGATTTTGAAATTGAGTGAGAAATTTGTGTTGGCTTTCAATACTTGGAATAGATTAAGAAGTCCATTTACTAAAGCCTTGGATGGAGATAAAGTAGACCAAACAACCAGCTCATAACTGTTATTTTTCAAACCCAGCTTGTGACATGGCAGTTAGAAGGTAATTGTCTGGTACTTTATCTCCGTCACCTTTATCTCCATCCAGGCTTAGTAAATAGACCCCTTATTCTTAACTAGCTACAGTACCCGGCTCTGCTCGGGTGGAAGTTGGTGATAACGGAAGACTGTTACCTTGGGTTTTCCGATTTTGGTAATATACAGGGTGGAGTGGAGGGTGTTGTGACACTTGGCTACGAATAAGCCTATCATGATACACAGTACACATATGCTGTGTTGTTCTGATCAAATGCTATTGAAGTGCGTACGCCTGTTGCTGCCGACTTGCTGAGAGCAGTGCTCAGGACCCCTCCACGTGGAGCCCCGCCCACAGCCCCCAATCACCGATCGTGATGATACATAACCTAACACCTGCCTAGGGAGATTACCTACGCAATGGTGAAAACTGTATCCCAATCTGTTCAGTGGTTTCAGAGTTTATTGCAATAATCAGACAAACAACCAAACAGACGTTCTCATTTATAAGATGTATATAAGGTGCATGAGCTCTGCTGTTGGATTCTGTTAGCCATGGAACATTTACTTTAACCATTGGTCTCCCCTTTTCAGCTCAAAGGCTGTAGATGTGTTCTTACAGTAATTCTGTCCTAAGCGTGTCTTAACCATATTACGTTCCGTAGAATAAAGCTATTGGATCCAATGTTCATATCTGATTGTAAAAACGAGAAAGCCATGCCTCTGGGAGACGAGAGAGAGCCCTAGAGAACTTTCTCAAAGCCTGTACTTTCTCAAAACCGAGATAAAGGGTATACAGTACTGTAAACAGGAATTGAAATTAGAGATGAGCGGATTCGGTTTTACTCGGTTCTCAAAACCGAATCTTATTGGCTATCCAAAACACGTGACATCCGTGAGCCAATAAGATGTAGTTTTGAGAACCGAGTAAAACTGAATCCGCTCATCTCTAAATTTGAAATATCCCTCCACTTCTTTGTTCTCCTACAGGAGGTTGCAGTGTTAGAACGGTGCTTCTGTAGACACCCAAAGAGTGACTGACAGCTTTGCAGGCTTGCTCGACAAAATAAAGTGTGTGTATTGGTGGATTCTCCAGTGGGTGGAGCTAATTATGTCACAGCTCAATCTGTGGTCTCTGCTGCTATCATCAGGTCCCACTAGGATACTTGCCTGAGAATGTGGGAATAGCGCCTCCCACAGCTGTAACTAGAGATTATGGTGCCCTGTGCCAGAAAGTATATTGGTCCCCTCCCTTCTCCCCAATATTTTATATAGGGACAGCATGTGAAGAGGCGTGGTCTCATGCAAAAGGGGTGTGGCCACACTAGTTCCCCTCACCCCAGTTCAAATTACCCCACACAGTAGTGAACCTTACTCACATTACACTGCATAGTAGTGTCCCGTATTCACATTACACTCACAGCAGTGCCCGTATTCACATTATACTACACAGTATCACACCTTAAACATTTCTCTATCGTCCTAGTGGATGCTGGGGTTCCTGAAAGGACCATGGGGAATAGCGGCTCCGCAGGAGACAGGGCACAAAAGTAAAGCTTTCCGATCAGGTGGTGTGCACTGGCTCCTCCCCCTATGACCCTCCTCCAAGCCAGTTAGATTTTTGTGCCCGGCCGAGAAGGGTGCAATCTAGGTGGCTCTCCTAAAGAGCTGCTTAGAAAAGTTTAGCTTAGGTTTTTTATTTTACAGTGAGTCCTGCTGGCAACAGGATCACTGCAACGAGGGACTTAGGGGAGAAGAAGTGAACTCACCTGCGTGCAGGATGGATTGGCTTCTTGGCTACTGGACATCAGCTCCAGAGGGACGATCACAGGTACAGCCTGGATGGTCACCGGAGCCTTGCCGCCGGCCCCCTTGCAGATGCTGAAATAAGAAGAGGTCCAGAATCGGCGGCAGAAGACTCCTCAGTCTTCTAAAGGTAGCGCACAGCACTGCAGCTGTGCGCCATTTTCCTCTCAGCACACTTCACACGGCAGTCACTGAGGGTGCAGGGCGCTGGGAGGGGGGCGCCCTGGGAGGCAAATGAAAACCTATTTTGGCTAAAAATACCTCACATATAGCCTCCGGAGGCTATATGGAGATATTTAACCCCTGCCAGAATCCGTTAAGAGCGGGAGACGAGGCCGCCGAAAAAGGGGCGGGGCCTATCTCCTCAGCACACTGCGCCATTTTCCCTCACAGAAAGGCTGGAGGGAAGGCTCCCAGGCTCTCCCCTGCACTGCACTACAGAAACAGGGTTAAAACAGAGAGGGGGGGCACTAATTTGGCGTTAGAAATATATAAAAAAGATGCTATAAGGGAAAACACTTATATAAGGTTGTCCCTATATAATTATAGCGTTTTTGGTGTGTGCTGGCAAACTCTCCCTCTGTCTCTCCAAAGGGCTAGTGGGTCCTGTCCTCTATCAGAGCATTCCCTGTGTGTGTGCTGTGTGTCGGTACGTGTGTGTCGACATGTAGGAGGACGATGTTGGTGAGGAGGCGGAGCAATTGCCTGTAATGGTGATGTCACTCTCTAGGGAGTCGACACCGGAATGGATGGCTTATTTAGGGAATTACGTGATAATGTCAACACGCTGCAAGGTCGGTTGACGACATGAGACGGCCGACAAACAATTAGTACCGGTCCAGACGTCTCAAAAACACCGTCAGGGGTTTTAAAACACCCGTTTACTTTAGTCGGTCGACACAGACACAGACAGGGACACTGAATCCAGTGTCGACGGTGAATAAACAAACGTATTCCTTATTAGGGCCACACGTTAAAGGCAATGAAGGAGGTGTTACATATTTCTGATACTACAAGTACCACAAAAGAGGGTATTATGTGGGATGTGAAAAAACTACCATAGTTTTTCCTGAATCAGATAAATTAAATAAAGTGTGTGATGATGCGTGGGTTCCCCCCGATAGAAAATTATGGGCGGTATACCCTTTCCCGCCAGAAGTTAGGGCGCGTTGGGAAACACCCCTTAGGGTGGATAAGGCGCTCACACGCTTATCAAAACAAGTGGCGGTACCGTCTATAGATAGGGCCGTCCTCAAGGACCAGCTGACAGGAGGCTGGAAAATATCATAAAAAGTATATACACACATACTGGTGTTATACTGCGACCAGCGATCGCCTCAGCCTGGATGTGCAGAGCTGGGGTGGCTTGGTCGGATTCCCTGACTAAAAATATTGATACCCTTGACAGGGACAGTATTTTATTGACTATAGAGCATTTAAAGGATGCATTTCTATATATGCGAGATGCACAGAGGGATATTTGCACTCTGGCATCAAGAGTAAATGCGATGTCCATAACTGCCAGAAGATGTTATGGACACGACAGGGGTCAGGTGATGCAGATTCCAAACGGCACAAGGGTGTATTGCCGTATAAAGGAAGAGGAGTTATTTGGGGTCGGTCCATCGGACCTGGTGGCCACGGCAACTGCTGGAAAATCCACCGTTTTTACCCTAAGTCACATCTCTGCAGAAAAAGACACCGTCTTTTCAGCCTCAGTCCTTTCGTCCCTATAAGATCATATCTGCCCAGGGATAGAGGAAAGGGAAGAAGACTGCAGCAGGCAGCCCATTCCCAGGAACAGAAGCGTTCCACCGCTTCTGACAAGTTCTCAGCATGGCGCTGAGACCGTACAGGACCCCTGGATCCTACAAGTAGTATCCCAGGGGTACAGATTGGAATGTCGAGACGTTTCCCCTTCGCAGGCTCCTGAAGTCTGCTTTACCAAGGTCTCCCTCCGACAAGGAGGCAGTATGGGAAAAAATTCACAAGCTGTATTCCCAGCAGGTGATAATTAAATTACCCCTCCTACTACAAGAAAAGGGGTATTATTCCACACTATATTGTGGTACTGAAGCCAGAAGGCTAGGTGAGACTTATTCTAAATCTAAAAAATTTTTGAACACTTACAAAGGTTCAAATCAAGATGGAGTCACTCAGAGCAGTGATAACGAACAGGAAGAAGGGGACTATATAGTGTCCCGGGACATCAGGGATGCTTACCTCTATGTCCCAAATTTGCCCTTCTCACTAAGGGTACCTCAGGTTCGTGGTGCAGAACTGTCACTATCAGTTTCAGACGCTGCCGTTTGGATTGTCCACGGCACCCCGGGTCTTTACTAAGGTAATGGCCGAAATGATGATTCTTCTTCGAAGAAAAGGCGTCTTAATTATCCCTTACTTGGACGATCTCCTGATAAGGGCATAGTCCAGGGAACAGTTGGAGGTAGGAGTAGCACTATCTCGGATACTGCTACAACAGCACGGGTGGATTCTAAATATTCCAAAATCGCAGCTGATCCCGACGACACGTCTGCTGTGCCTAGGGATGATTCTGGACACAGTCCAGAAAAAGGTGTTTCTCCCGAAAGAGAAAGCCAGGGAGTTATCCGAGCTAGTCAGGAACCTCCTAAAAACAGTGCATCATTGCACAAGGGTCCTGGTAGAAAATGGTGGCTTCCTACGAAGCAATTCCATTTGGCAGATTTCACGCAAGAACTTTTCAGTGGGATCTGCTGGACAAATGGTCCGGATCGCATCTTCAGATGCATCAGCGGATAACCCTATATCCAAGGACAAGGGTGTCTCTCCTGTGGTGGTTATAGAGTGCTCATCTTCTAGAGGGCCGCAGATTCGGCATTCAGGATTGGATGCTGGTGACCACGGAGCCCAGCCCGAGAGGCTGGGGAGCAGTCACACAAGGAAAAAATTTCCAGGGAGTGTGATCAAGTCTGGAGACTTTTCTCCACATAAATATACTGGAGCTAAGGGTAAATTTATAATGCTCTAAGCTTAGCAAGACCTCTGCTTCAAGGTCAGCCGGTATTGATCCAGTGGGAAAAACATCACGGCAGTCGCCCACGTAAACAGACAGGGCGACACAAGAAGCAGGAGGGCAATGGCAAAAACTGCAAGGACTTTTCGCTGGGCGGAAAATCATGTGATAGCACTGTCAGCAGTGTTTCATCCCGGGAATGGAAACTGGGAAGCAGACTTCCTCAGCAGGCACGACCTCCACCCGGGAGAGTGGAAACTTCATCGGGAAGTTTTTTCCACATGATTGTAAACCGTTGGGAAATACCAAAGGTGGACATGATGGCGTCCCGTCTGAACAAAAAACGGGACAGGTATTGCGCCAGGTCAAGAGACCCTCAGGCAATAGCTGTGGACGTTCTGGTAACACCGTGGGTGTACCAGTCGGTGTATGTGTTCCCTCCTCTGCTTCTCATACCTAAGGTGCTGAGAATTATAAGACGTAGAGGAGTAAGAACTATACTCATGGCTCCGGATTGGCCAAGAAGGACTTGGTACCCGGAACTTCAAGAGATGTTTACAGAGGTCTTATGGCCTCTGCCGCTAAGAAGGGACTTGCTTCAGCAAGTACCATGTCTGTTCCAAGACTTACCGCAGCTGCGTTTGTTGGCATGGCGGTGGAACGCCGGATCCTAAGGGAAAAAGGCATTCCGGAAGAGGTCATTCCTACCCTGGTCAAAGCCAGAAAGGAGGTGACCGCACAACATTATCACCACATGTGGCGAAAATATGTTGCGTGGTGTGAGGCCAGGAAGGCCCCACAAAGAAATTTCAACTCGGTCGATTCCTGCATTTCCTGCAAACAGGAGTGTCTATGGGCCTCAAATTGGGGTCCATTAAGGTTCAAATTTCGGCCCTGTCAATTTTCTTCCAGAAAGAATTGGCTTCAGTTCCTGAAGTCCAGAACTTTGTCAAGGGAGTATTGCATATACAACCCTCTTTTGTGCCTCCAGTGGCACTGTGGGATCTCAACGTAGTTCTGGGATTCTTCAAATCACATTGGTTTAAAACCAGTCAAATCTGTGGATTTGAAGCATCTCACATGAAAAGTGACCATGTTCTTGGCCCTGGCCTGGACCAGGCGAGTGTCAAATTGGTGGTTTTTTTCTCAAAAAAGCCCATATTTGTTTGTCCATTCGGACAGGGCAGAGCTGCGGACTCGTCCCCAGTTCTCTCCCTAAGGTGGTGTCAGTGTTTCACCTGAACCAGCTTATTGTGGTGCCTTGCACCTACTAGGGACTTGGAGGACTCCAAGTTGCTAGATGTTGTCAGGGCCCTGAAAATATAGGTTCCAGGACGGCTGGAGTCAGGAAAACTGACTTGCTGTTATCCTGTATGCACCCAACAAACTGGGTGCTCTTGCTTTTAAGCAGACTATTGCTAGTTGGATGTGTAATACAATTCAGCTTGCACATTCTGTGGCAGGCCTGCCACAGCCAAAATATGTAAATGCCCATTCCACAAGGAAGGTGGGCTCATCTTGGGCGGCTGCCCGAGGGGTCTCGGCTTTACAACTTTGCCGAGCGGTTATTTAGTCAGGGGCAAACACGTTTGTAAAATCCTACAAATTTGATACCCTGGCTAAGGAGGACCTGGAGTTCTCTCATTCGGTGCTGCAGAGTCATCCGCACTCTCCCGCCCGTTTGGGAGCTTTGGTATAATCCCCATGGTCCTTTCAGGAACCCCAGCATCCACTAGGACGATAGAGAAAATAAGAATTTACTTACCGATAATTCTATTTCTCGGAGTCCGTAGTGGATGCTGGGCGCCCATCCCAAGTGCGGATTATCTGCAATACTTGTACATAGTTACAAAAATCGGGTTATTATTGTTGTGAGCCATCTTTTCAGAGGCTCCGCTGTTATCATACTGTTAACTGGGTTTAGATCACAAGTTGTACGGTGTGATTGGTGTGGCTGGTATGAGTCTTACCCGGGATTCAAAATTCCTCCCTTATTGTGTACGCTCGTCCGGGCACAGTACCTAACTGGCTTGGAGGAGGGTCATAGGGGGAGGAGCCAGTGCACACCACCTGATCGGAAAGCTTTACTTTTGTGCCCTGTCTCCTGCGGAGCCGCTATTCCCCATGGTCCTTTCAGGAACCCCAGCATCCACTACGGACTCCGAGAAATAGAATTATCGGTAAGTAAATTCTTATTATTGTGCTACTCTGTAGTGTCCCTTATTCTCATTGCGTCACATAGTAGTACCCCTTATACATGTTACGCCATCCATTAGTACCCTTTATACACATTATACCACAAAGTAGTTGTACCCCTAACCTATTGTCAAACACCCCCCCCCCCCCTTTTCCTATGAGTTTCTCTCTCCTTTCTCGCCTTAATAATTCCCCCTTCCCCATCATTCATGGATGTCATGATGAATGAGGAATCATTTTTCTATTAATAACAGTATGAGGGGGCTGGCCTGTGCCACTCTATACGCATGACAGTATGGATAAGGGGGTCTGGCATTGCAGGCAGAGGGAAGCCATGGGTAGATGATTGGCACAATTGCAGGGGGCAGGGCACTGCAGGATGATGGTCCACAGGGCGGGTGTCAGTGGCCCTGCAGCCATTCACCCCCTCCCTGCAGGTGATTATATAACATCTGACCTGATCAGCTTTCGTGCTAGCCTCTGCCTTTGCTCCGGGGAGCTGCCTGTCTTTCAGGTTAAACCATGAAGAAGCTGCCCACCTGAGGCAGCGCTACATGTGAAGGACTGTCAGACTGGGGAATTCTGGTAAGCCTCCTGTAACAGAACTCCAGTGTTTCCTACAGACAGCCAGCGGGACTACCTGTCGTAGCATGATGCTGTTCAGCAGCAGCGAATCGGAGAGGCTACCATGTAGTCAGCACTGCAGCATCAAGGATGGGATAGGCCATTTGCAGACGGTAGCTAGTTGGTGAGTGGCTCATGCAGATCAGCGATTGGGCGGGGGATGGCCGGTTCCGCGCACAGACCAACTGCCCATTGTGCGGTGCACCCTAAGCACTACCCTAGTCACGGCTGTGGCTACTCCTGCCTGCAGTAAAGAAGGGAGGTAGTCCTTTTTAACAGAGCTACATTACATTGGAATGAAAAATGAACACTACAATGTTTTTGTCCTTTGTGACTTTGAATTAAAATACAAACTTCAGTTAATGATTATAGGCATGTGCTGCCTGAAATATGTGTGGGGTTATCAATGTCATATTTACAAAAGAAGGAAATTGAAGGCACGCTGACTTATACAAATAGCATTTCCTGGAGCATGAGTATCTTCAGCTTGATTTCTGATAATTGTTGATTTAGAGCTCTTTACATTTATACTGCATGCTCAGTCAAGCAGAGGAGAGCTGCATAGATAAGCCAATATAGAGATCCACAAAGTATCTCACCATTCAGACTCGGAGTAGGTAGTAAATGGCAGTTAAGTGAGTAAGTAAATCTGAAATCACATCATGAGTATACGTTGGACTAGACCATTCCCTTACCTGCTGATATATATGTTCTTGCACGTCTGCATAGGTGAAAGGCTGTGCGTTCCAGATTAGTACAGCTGTAAAGTGACAGCCCTGCTTTTCCAGATATAATTTATGTTCTGTATCTATGCTGGCTACACAGTTCTACTTTACTGTTTGTCCATGATGAATGACCAATGTATGGTGGTGTCCTAACCTAATGCCTATGTTTTTGTTTTGTTTTTTCTCCACACGATGTTTATAGGAGAGCTCACACATTAACTGTGCTATTTATCCTCACTTGTTCCTTGGTATATGTCACATTACTAGAAGAAACACCTCAAGACACGGCCTACAATACAAAAAGGTACAGTTGTCTAATGTTCCTATTTACATACATTTAATTGTCTTTTCTAGGTTTGCTATGTGTATATCTGAGAAATCCGATGTCATTAGAAACAAATTTAAATAACCAATTTTTCAATTAACAAAGGCAAGAAAATAGTATAAATCTACTGACATGTGAATGAGCCTCATCTGCAGTTGTTTTGCTTTTGTTTGTGTAGATTTCACACTTTTTTATAATTTCTTTATTTTAAAAAATGGTTTCTGGTTGTTGTAGAATGGGTAATGCTTCAGTTGTCTTTAATAGTACGGTTTCGTTTTGACCATTTGCCGATAGAGATATTCCTTTCTGAACGTGTAAGTGTGTTTATTGTCAAAGTACTGGCAAGTTTTCCTTACATCTTTTGCAAAGCCTTGACACAAGGACTGAAAGTAACCTGTAGGCCAGGCCTGGACAACCTGTGCCTGTCCAGCTGTTGTGAAACTACAAGTACCAGCAAATTCTTCCACAGTTTTGCTATTAAGGAATAGAAAAACTGGGGCAGGGCATGCTGGGATGTGTAGTTTTACAATAGTTGGAGAGCCAGAGGTCCACTCTGTACAGTCCACACATATCCTCACATGTCTTCTCATTCTTCACTTTCCCTTCCTCTCGAACCTGGTTCATCATTGCTGTATGACCATATCATACCGCCCATCAAGAACCTTTGCAATCTGGCGGACAACTATGCAGTAGATGGCACCTTTCCTTGTGTATCCATGCCTATTTCCCTATGGATTGTAAGCTTGCGAGCAGGGCCTTCCTACCTCTGACTGTTTATCACCCAGTTTGTTATATCATTGTTATTTCCAATTGTAAATTGAATTTGCTGCGTTATATAAGAAACTGTTAATAAATAAATAAAATAATACCAACCCTAGCTGCAAAGTTAAATGTGTGAAAAGTAACTTGTCCTGACGGACACTCTACATCTGTCCTGTGGCTAAAGGGGCATACACAATATAAGATTTTTTTTCAGCGGTTTGGGCGATAACGGCTTTGAACGATCTATCGCTCAAATCGGCCAGCGTGGACACAATGAAAGATGTGCGCGCCAGCGCTCGTTTGAAGCAGGTCATCAGTCGTCCATGCATGCAGCTCAATCTTCAGTGCGTTGGTAGTGAAATCGCTCATATTGGCATGTGTGTACACAACAAACAATGTCCAGTATAAATGAGTTAGACCAATTTGAAAGATCTGGAACTTTGAAGCCACACCCAGGCTCCATTTTACAGAGCACTTCGCCGACCAGAGCAGAAGCACAATGTGGTCAGCAGCTCCCAAGTTCACACTGCCCCACCAGTGTTATTTTTTAAAACACTGCGCTGCCACTGCCCCGAGAATGCAAATGCCCCCCCAGTGTATTAAAACCCACTGATGTGTGCACTGGCCACCACTTATTATAGGTCACTGTCCCGTCACAAACCAGCTTCACAAACGATTCCCAGCGGATCGTTTGTCATTCAGATCGTTTGTATTGGTTTTTCAGGGACTCTTGGAAATTCAAGGAAAATCGCTCATCTTCCAAATTGTTCATCTTTCTAGTGTTTATGGGCCTTAAGACCGTTCACTAAGGGTTAATGCTTCTCAAATCTAAAAATCCTGTTTGTGGCTCTAAAGAGCAACTGCTAGATGGACATTTAAGTCCATTTTATTATAGATGACTTAGTATAGAGCTCCAGGATTACCTCTGTGTAAATGGTCACATACTGTAACAAAGGTATGACTTTGTATGGTACTTTACCTAAGGCGGCACTTGGATGGAGCAAAGCTATTATGTGGAAAGGTAGATAAAACTCTTGGTAAAGATGACTGAAAATTACAGTGTTACTATACAGGGTGTTTAAAATTTTTTAAAACAGAGGTAACAAAGTTATTTCCATCGTAACACATTGCTCGTGGTGTGTGGGGTCTGCCAGGACGTCCTTTTATTATGATTAGACACAGACCCTGTTTGCTGGAACATTTCCACCCAAGACAGGATAGTTTTGTATGGTGGTGCAGGTTTCTGAAATTTTGTCCTGGAACCCATTTGTTATGGATGCCAGCGAAGGTCCGCCATTGCGTCCTGTCCCGTAACCTTGGATATAATGTTTCACACACCATGCAGGTTCCTGGATGCCGTGCTGTGGCATACCGGTTGTCGCTCAATGTCTACTGTAACGCTTAAGATGCACCTAAAAGTTCCAGTGACTTTTTTTTTTTTTTTTTTTAGTAAACGCCCTGGTACACTATCACGGCATACCCGCTATATGTATAGACTGCGAGATGTCTGTGATAGGACCTTATACTAAATGGCAGTTGTCGTTTCTCCTCACTATTGCAAGTGTGTATCTATGTAGCAAAATGAGTGTGTGGCATTAGTTTATGTTTGAGCACTGACGTCTTGCTTCACAATAATGAAATGCAGTTAATCACAGGGCACATGGAAGTTGACCAGTAACTAGGGCCCTATATAGGCCTCGTATACTGCAGTGTACACCACATTAGGCACTATTTTGAAAAACGCAAGCAGAAAAGTAATAAGCCATCCCTTAATATACATAGGGGTTGGGTGTAATTTGTCAGCATTCACAATGTTGTTGACAAAACATTCCTGGTGGTCCAGTGGTTACTTACCATGTTCTGTGGGTCCAGCAGTGTCTTCCAGGTCTAACGGGCAGCTGATGGGGAATTTTGTCTGAACCTGCATTGATTGCAATGATGAATAATGCTAACCCTTAGCCTTCCGCTCCCGGAGCCTAACTCCCTAACCCATCCCCTCCTGCAGCTTAACCCTGACTGTCAGCACATAACCCCCTAACCCATCCCCTCCCGCAGCCTAACTCCCTAACCCATCCCCTCCCGCAGCCTAACTTCCTAACCCATCCCCTCCCGCAGCCTAACTCCCTAACCCATCCCCTCCCGCAGCCTAACTCCCTAACCCATCCCCTCCCGCAGCCTAACTCCCTAACCCATCCCCTCCCGCAGCCTAACTCCCTAACCCATCCCCTCCCGCAGCCTAACTCCCTAACCCATCCCCTCCCGAAGCTTAACCCTGACTGTCGACAATATGAGAATGGTGGCGTTTCACATGTCAGCATTTCTGATGTAAACGATGTGAACATGTCTACATTCTGCAGATGATGAAATTCCATGTCGACATTATAACTTCAACCCTATAATATAGTACCAGCTGCATGATAATATAAATGCCTAATATGGATACAAAACAAAAGAGCAGTTGTTGGCTCTTTGTCTTACAAACAGGCCCATTCCTATTCTTAGTAGCAGGACACATTTTGCTTATAGCCGTTTTCAAGTGACAATGGGAAGTTTTGTCATTTTGGTCAGTGGGAGTTCATGCATAATACTGTAGTGTATCCATCCAAGCAAGCAGAGACAAGTACCTCATGTAGGAGGAACAGATACCCCTCATAGACAGACTTATTTTGTGTTTTGTTTTACCCCTGTTCTCACCTAATCTACATGTTCTTACTGTATGTAGCAAGCTCACCGATCCTATGCACTTGCATGAAGTAGCACTCTCTGAAAATCATGCTCAGAGTTCCAGTGAAGACACCTGTATATATAATTGCTTGTATAAAGCTCCTAGCACCCACACCCCATTATTAGAACTTGTGATTTGTGTTCCTGGCTAGATATTTCCTGTTTGTTGCTAGTGTTAAGGGAACAAGAGGAAGTTTATGGGCTCATATCCTATCCTAACCTCTATCAGCCCTTCCTGTCCAGTTGAACTTTTATAGCTTTAAGTGCTTTTTATGGTGTTTTAGTCCGAGTCCCTCTTGTATTCTGTCACCATCTGCCCTATGTTTAAAGTAGATGAGATTGGAACATCTAGTCAATCGGATCATAAGAATGTTCAGAGCAGCACAGAATATTTCAGGACATTTTTGCTAGTCTTGTTGGAGGCACTGGCAATAGGCCATTACTTAAAGACCTTAATAGTCTATACAGGTTGAGTATCCCATATCCGAATATTCCGAAATACGGACTTTTTTGAGTGAGATAGAGAAACCTTTGTTTTTTGATGGCTCAATGTACACAAACTTTGTTTAATACACAAAGTTATTAAAAATATTGTATTAAATGACCTTCAGGCTGTGTGTATAAGGTGTATATGAAACATAAATGAATTGTGTGAATGTAGACACACTTTGTTTAATGCACAAAGTTATAAAAAATATGGTCTAAAATTGCCTTCAGGCTGTGTGTATAATGTGTATATGTAACATAGATGCATTTTGTGCTTAGATTTAGGTCCCATCACCATGATATCTCATTATGGTATGCAATTATTCCAAAATACGTCCATGTGCACTGTACTTTAGCATCTCCATGATGAAGTGGGCTTTTATATATATATATATATATATATATATATATATATATGTGTGTATATATATATATATATATATATATATATATGTATATATATGTATATGTGTGTGTATGTATGTATGTATGTATATATATATATATATATATATATAAATTTCAAAACAGAACTGGCACTCACCCCCAAAAAAAAATACTGCTCCGGTGCCTTCTGGTGTGATGAGTATAGGCAGACAGTAGGAAGCATGCAGCGGCACTCAGAGACTGACTCCAAAGAAAGTTTAAAGTGCAAAAAAGTATTTAATCCATAAAAAACAGCACAAGGGTGACCACAAAGGTGACCAACGTTTCGGGGCGCTGACGCCCCTTTGTCAAGGTGATACAGTGCATACAACATTTACATACCTTTAAATAGACCAAGAAGACCCGCGAACGGGACACACGCTACGGAAGGGAGGTGAGGACGGAAACCGCTCCGTGTACTTCCGGGTGTGGTGACATCAGCACGCTCCTACGCAGGGGTCCGTCACTTCCTGGATACCCGTAGTTTACTCGGTCACTATGGAAGCCGGTGCTATGGTAACCAAGGGAGGGATAGGCGTAGGTGCCGCTGTTAGAAAAACACAAGTGAATTTGAACAGTGATATAAAATGTGAATTTGACAAAAGTATATAGCATAGAATTGGCTTGGAATAGAGTTTAAAAATACATGAGCAAGAAAATACATGATTGAAAGACATATACTGTATAGTAACCTGTAAAGAACGAAGTGCTTAAAGTTAATGTGTTCTATAGCAGCTGTAACTAGGAAGCAATCTTCCTGTGGATTAATTGGTTTGCTGCAGAGCAATTAATTGTGGTTACATACAAGGGAATCTTGGTGGCATAAGTTCAACCTTTAATTATGGAATACACTCCAAGTTATTTTATCGTTAAGACCTTTGGGTTTGATGGTATCAAGAGTGTAAATCCACCGGGCTTCAAGACGTAAGAGCTGTCCCCCACGGTCACCCCCCCGTAAAGATTTGGGGATATGATCAATGATCTGGAAATTTAGATCATGAAGCGAATGTTGGCATTCGGCATAATGTTTGGCAACCGGTTGATCCGCAGACTTTCCTGAGATAGCATATTTGATGGCAGAGATCTGCCATCAAATATGCTATCTCAGGAAAGTCTGCGGATCAACCGGTTGCCAAACATTATGCCGAATGCCAACATTCGCTTCATGATCTAAATTTCCAGATCATTGATCATATCCCCAAATCTTTACGGGGGGGTGACCGTGGGGGACAGCTCTTACGTCTTGAAGCCCGGTGGATTTACACTCTTGATACCATCAAACCCAAAGGTCTTAACGATAAAATAACTTGGAGTGTATTCCATAATTAAAGGTTGAACTTATGCCACCAAGATTCCCTTGTATGTAACCACAATTAATTGCTCTGCAGCAAACCAATTAATCCACAGGAAGATTGCTTCCTAGTTACAGCTGCTATAGAACACATTAACTTTAAGCACTTCGTTCTTTACAGGTTACTATACAGTATATGTCTTTCAATCATGTATTTTCTTGCTCATGTATTTTTAAACTCTATTCCAAGCCAATTCTATGCTATATACTTTTGCCAAGTTCACATTTTATATCACTGTTCAAATTCACTTGTGTTTTTCTAACAGCGGCACCTACGCCTATCCCTCCCTTGGTTACCATAGCACCGGCTTCCATAGTGACCGAGTAAACTACGGGTATCCAGGAAGTGACGGACCCCTGCGTAGGAGCGTGCTGATGTCACCACACCCGGAAGTACACGGAGCGGTTTCCGTCCTCACCTCCCTTCCGTAGCGTGTGTCCCGTTCGCGGGTCTTCTTGGTCTATTTAAAGGTATGTAAATGTTGTATGCACTGTATCACCTTGACAAAGGGGCGTCAGCGCCCCGAAACGTTGGTCACCTTTGTGGTCACCCTAGTGCTGTTTTTTATGGATTAAATACTTTTTTGCACTTTAAACTTTCTTTGGAGTCAGTCTCTGAGTGCCGCTGCATGCTTCCTACTGTCTGCCTATATATATATATATATATATATATATATATATAGATATATAGATATAGATATATATATCCCTTTAGGTACTGCTTTGGACATTGTTGCC
This sequence comes from Pseudophryne corroboree, assembly GCF_028390025.1. Taxonomy (NCBI): domain Eukaryota; kingdom Metazoa; phylum Chordata; class Amphibia; order Anura; family Myobatrachidae; genus Pseudophryne; species Pseudophryne corroboree. The sequence goes on along the minus strand of NC_086454.1, from coordinate 61,947,051 downwards.
TGATGTAGTTTCCACCACAACCACTTTCTGAATCTCATTCAGTGTCATTATTGGCTACTCAATAGTTTGATAGTAGACGTACGGGAGGCCACTTCAGTTCGGTGAAATTTGCCTCTGCAGTTGAGTTGTGTTTGAGTACATGCACTGTGGGCATAAAGGTTGTAATGTACAAAACAAACTTGTAATCACTGGGCTGAAGGTTTTGTTTGTTCTTTTTATTGCAGTGTTTATGTTCTTATGTTTTTGTTTCCTTTACTTTTTTTTTTTTTAGAGGGATTGTTGCCAGCATATTGGTATTTTTGTGTTTTGGAGTCACACAAGCTAAAGATGGACCATTTTCCAGACCTCATCCAGGTAATCTGCCTTGTTTTGCCCGGGAGCACAGACACGGGGTAACAAAATGTATTGAGCTACAACTTGCTTTATTTACAAACCTAAGAACGGAGCTGTCCTTTTGTCATCACAAAAAGTGTTGCGGTTCCTTCTGTTGTTTTCCGTCATTACTTTATGATCAGCTAGAGTTTGTCGTTGCCCTGGATGTGACCTAAGCCTACAGTATCTAGATTGAGTTGCTTGGTTGCATTCCAAGGTAGCAAGAATGGAATCTAGCTGATGAAATAACTAAATATTTGAGTACAGAAGAAATCAGCATATTAGGTTACACAACATAAAAGGTCAGTGTTACATTGTAGCGGCACTACATGTAGAACCAGCAGAAGATAAGCATATACAGTTTAATACCGTGTTAGAGGTATGCTGTTTCTGTACTAACATCGAATACAAATCTCTTGGGTATTATAGCGGGAATTTTAATTGTTTGAAAAATTAAAATGGACCACTGTGAGTAAATGAAAGGTAACAGCTGGGTGGACGATTGTGTCAGCAACATAACTCTCAGGGCAGTGCCAGGCACGTGTTCTAGAGCACAAGTAATAGCCCAATCCGTGAATCCTGTTATCTGTCCTGCCAGTGGATCCTGGTGGCTAGGGGTTAGAGTCATTTACCATTGCATAAAACCATTCCTGACTACATCACTCATGGGTGTGGTTCATTAGGTCGACATATATTGGGTCAACCACGTTTGGTCGACATCTACTAGGGTGACATGGAAAAGGGGCGATATGAGTTTTTTTGACCTTTTTTATTTTTTTATTTTTGGAGTAGTCTTCTAAAAGTGACGGGGAATCCCACTTATTGCTCCACTACCGCTGCGCTCGGCACAGGTTACCATTCCCAATTGTAGTCCACTTGGATCGTGAAGTATGAAAAGTCAAAAAAGTAAAAAATTTGTCAAAAACTCATGTTGACATTTTTCAGTGTCGACCTAGTGATCATGTTGACCCAATGTATGTCGACATAATGACCGCCATCCATCACTCATATACTGTGTGCTGTTATCCAGAACAGGTGGCTATATTCTCCCATAAATGCCAGTTACATGTTTATATCTCTATTGAGTAGAACAAACCACGTGAAATAACATTATATCAATGTATATAGACTGTTTTATACTCCTTTTCAAGCTGATGAGTGTACTTCTGGAAGTATGCAAGGCATGTTACAAAATGTTTTCACACTAGGGTGCAGTAAATGTAACAATTTATTGTTAACGGACATTGTTAAATATGTGACATTTTTTCTATAAATATTTAAATGTGTTTAAAAACTGAAACTTTCTGGATCTCCTTATGCTGCTTTCACATCGCAAATGCCGGATCCTACCCGGTAAGAAAAACGTGTACTTACCGGGTGGGATCCGGCATTTGCGCTCCGTTGCTGGCTTTCTGACCCGGCAATATACCGGGTCGGTTGCCATAGCAGCGGAGGGAGCAGCAGCAGCAGGGGTGGAGGCGGCGCCGGGAGATGAGCTCATCTCCTGCGCCGCCTCTGCCTATGCTGTGAATGGGAGCCGCGTCGCATCGGAACGGCTCCCATTCACACTGCGCCTGACCCGGTAATCAACCCGGTAATAACCCTTCTTTCTCTGACGTCCTAGTGGATGCTGGGACTCCGTCAGGAGCATGGGGATTAGCGGCTCCGCAGGAGACAGGGCACAAAAATAAAAGCTTTAGGACTAGGTGGTGTGCACTGGCTCCTCCCCCTATGACCCTCCTCCAAGCCTCAGTTAGGTTTTTGTGCCCGTCCGAGCAGGGTGCAATCTAGGTGGCTCTCCTAAAGAGCTGCTTAGAAAAAGTTATTAGGTTTTTTATTTTCAGTGAGTCCTGCTGGCAACAGGCTCACTGCAACGAGGGACTTAGGGGAGAAGAAGTGAACTCACCTGCGTGCAGGATGGATTGGCTTCTTAGGCTACTGGACACCATTAGCTCCAGAGGGATCGAACACAGGCCCAGCCATGGAGTCCGGTCCCGGAGCCGCGCCGCCGACCCCCTTGCAGATGCCGAAAAGTGAAGAGGTCCAGAAACCGGCGGCAGAAGACTTTTCAGTTTTCATGAGGTAGCGCACAGCACTGCAGCTGTGCGCCATTGTTGTCAGCACACTTCACACCAGCGGTCACTGAGGGTGCAGGGCGCTGGTGGGGGGCGCCCTGGGCAGCAATGATAATACCTTGTTCTGGCTAAAAATGCATCACATATGGCCCCTGGGGCTATATGGATGTATTTAACCCCTGCCAGGTCTCACAAACACCGGGAGAAGAGCCCGCCGAAATAGGGGGCGGGGCCTATCTCCTCAGCACACAGCGCCATTTTCCTGCACAGCTCCGCTGCGAGGAAGGCTCCCAGGACTCTCCCCTGCACTGCACTACAGAAACAGGGTAAAAAAACAGAGAGGGGGGGCACTTTTTTGGCGATATTGATATATTAAGCTGCTATAAAGGAAACAACACTTCTGTAGGGTTGTTCCTATATATTTATAGCGCTTGGGTGTGTGCTGGCAAACTCTCCCTCTGTCTCCCCAAAGGGCTAGTGGGGTCCTGTCTTCGATAAGAGCATTCCCTGTGTGTCGGTACGTGTGTGTCGACATGTATGAGGACGATGTTGGTGTGGAGGCGGAGCAATTGCCGGTAATGGTGATGTCACCCCCTAGGGAGTCGACACCGGAATGGATGGCTTTGTTTATGGAATTACGTGATAATGTCAGCACGTTACAAAAATCAGTTGACGACATGAGACGGCCGGCAAACCAGTTAGTACCTGTCCAGGCGTCTCAGACACCGTCAGGGGCTGTAAAACGCCCTTTACCTCAGTCGGTCGACACAGACCCAGACACGGACACCGAATCTAGTGTCGACGGTGAAGAAACAAACGTATTTTCCAATAGGGCCACACGTTATATGATCACGGCAATGAAGGAGGCTTTGCATATCTCTGATACTGCAAGTACCACAAAAAGGGGTATTATGTGGGGTCTGAAAAAACTACCTGTAGTTTTTCCTGAATCAGAGGAATTGAATGAAGTGTGTGATGAAGCGTGGGTTAACCCCGATAGAAAACTGCTAATTTCAAAGAAGTTATTGGCATTATATCCTTTCCCGCCAGAGGTTAGGGCGCGCTGGGAAACACCCCCTAGGGTGGATAAGGCACTCACACGCTTATCAAAACAAGTGGCGTTACCGTCTCCTGAAACGGCCTCCCTCAAGGATCCAGCTGATAGGAGGCTGGAAACTACCCTGAAAAGTATATACACTCATACTGGTGTTATACTGCGACCAGCCATCGCCTCAGCATGGATGTGCAGTGCTGGGGTGGTTTGGTCGGATTCCCTGACTGAAAATATTGATACCCTGGATAGGGACAGTATTTTATTGACTATAGAGCAATTAAAAGATGCTTTTCTTTATATGCGAGATGCTCAGAGGGATATTTGCACTCTGGCATCGAGAGTAAGTGCGATGTCCATATCTGCCAGAAGAAGTTTATGGACGCGACAGTGGTCAGGTGATGCGGATTCCAAACGGCATATGGAAGTATTGCCGTATAAAGGGGAGGAATTATTTGGGGTCGGTCTATCGGATTTGGTGGCCACGGCAACAGCCGGGAAATCCACCTTTTTACCTCAGGTCCCCTCCCAACAGAAAAAGACACCGTCTTTTCAGCCGCAGTCCTTTCGTTCCTATAAGAACAAGCGGGCAAAAGGACAGTCATATCTGCCCCGAGGCAAAGGAAAGGGTAAGAGAGTGCACCAAGCAGCTCCCTCCCAGGAGCAGAAGCCCTCCCCGGCTTCTGCAAAGCCCTCAGCATGACGTTGGGGCTTTACAAGCGGACTCAGGGGCGGTGGGGGGTCGACTCAAGAATTTCAACGCACAGTGGGCTCACTCACAGGTGGACCCCTGGATCCTGCAGGTAGTATCTCAGGGTTACAGGTTGGAATTCGAGAAGTCTCCCCCTCGCCGGTTCCTAAAGTCTGCTCTGCCAACGTCTCCCTCAGACAGGGCGACGGTATTGGAAGCCATTCACAAGCTGTATTCTCAGCAGGTGATAGTCAAGGTACCCCTCCTACAACAGGGAAAGGGGTATTTCTCTATCGTCCTAGTGGATGCTGGGGTTCCTGAAAGGACCATGGGGAATAGCGGCTCCGCAGGAGACAGGGCACAAAAAGTAAAGCTTTTCCAGATCAGGTGGTGTGCACTGGCTCCTCCCCCTATGACCCTCCTCCAGACTCCAGTTAGATTTTTGTGCCCGGCCGAGAAGGGTGCAATCTAGGTGGCTCTCCTAAAGAGCTGCTTAGAAAAAGTTTAGCTAGGTTTTTTATTTTACAGTGATTCCTGCTGGCAACAGGATCACTGCAGCGAGGGACTGAGGGGAGAAGGAGTCAACTCACCTGCGTGCAGGATGGATTGGCTTCTTGGCTACTGGACATCAAGCTCCAGAGGGACGATCACAGGTACAGCCTGGATGGTCACCGGAGCCGCGCCGCCGGCCCCCTTGCAGATGCTGAAGTCAGAAGAGGTCCAGAATCGGCGGCTGAAGACTCCTGCAGTCTTCTAAAGGTAGCGCACAGCACTGCAGCTGTGCGCCATTTTCCTCTCAGCACACTTCACACGCGGTCACTGAGGGTGCAGGGCGCTGGGGGGGGGCGCCCTGGGAGGCAAATGTAACCTATATAAAGGCTAAAAATACCTCACATATAGCCCCTAGAGGCTATATGGAGATATTTAACCCCTGCCTGATTTCTCTAAATAGCGGGAGACGAGCCCGCCAGAAAAGGGGCGGGGCCTATCTCCTCAGCACACGGCGCCATTTCCTCTCACAGCTCCGCTGGTCAGGACGGCTCCCAAGTCTCTCCCCTGCACTGCACTACAGAAACAGGGTAAAACAGAGAGGGGGGGGCAAATTTATGGCGATATTTTGATATAACAAAGCAGCTATAAGGGAGCACTTATTATAAGGCTATCCCTGATATATATATATAGCGCTTTTGGTGTGTGCTGGCAAACTCTCCCTCTGTCTCCCCAAAGGGCTAGTGGGTCCTGTCTTCGTTAGGAGCATTCCCTGTGTGTCTGCTGTGTGTCGGTACGTGTGTGTCGACATGTATGAGGACGATATTGGTGTGGAGGCGGAGCAATTGCCAAATATGAGGATGTCACCCCCTAGGGAGTCGACACCAGAATGGATGCCTTTATTTATGGAACTACGGGATAGTGTCAACACGCTAAAGCAGTCGTTTGACGACATGAGGCGGCCGGACAATCAATTAGTGCCTGTCCAGGCGACTCAAACACCGTCAGGGGCTGTGAAACGCCCTTTGCCTCAGTCGGTCGACACAGACCCAGACGCAGGCACTGACTCCAGTGGTGACGGTGACGAATCAACCGTATTTTCCAGTAGGGCCACACGTTATATGATTTTGGCAATGAAGGAGGCGTTACATTTAGCTGATACTACAGGTACCACTAAACAGGGTATTATGTGGGGTGTGAAAAAACTACCTATAGTTTTTCCTGAATCAGAAGAATTAAATGACGTGTGTAATGAAGCGTGGGTTGCCCCTGATAAAAAGCTGATAATTTCAAAGAAATTATTGGCATTATACCCTTTCCCGCCAGAGGTTAGGGAGCGCTGGGAAACACCTCCTAGGGTGGACAAGGCGCTAACACGCTTATCTAAACAAGTGGCGTTACCCTCTCCTGAGACGGCCGCACTTAAAGATCCATCAGATAGGAGGATGGAAAATATCCAAAAAAGTATATACACACATGCAGGTGTTATACTACGACCAGCTGTAGCGACTGCCTGGATGGGCAGTGCTGGGGTAGTTTGGTCAGAGTCCCTGATTGAAAATATTGATACCCTGGACAGGGACAATATTTTACTGTCGTTAGAACAAATAAAGGATGCATTTCTTTATATGCGTGATGCACAGAGGGATATCTGCACACTGGCATCACGGGTAAGTGCTATGTCCATTTCGGCCAGAAGAGCTTTATGGACGCGACAGTGGACAGGCGATGCGGATTCAAAACGGCATATGGAAGTTTTGCCGTATAAAGGGGAGGAGTTATTTGGAGTCGGTCTATCAGATTTGGTGGCCACGGCTACAGCCGGGAAATCCACCTTTCTACCTCAAGTCACTCCCCAACAGAAAAAGGCACCGACTTTTCAACCGCAGCCCTTTCGTTCCTTTAAAAATAAGAGAGCAAAGGGCTATTCATATCTGCCACGAGGCAGAGGTCGAGGGAAGAGACAGCAACACGCAGCTCCTTCCCAGGAACAGAAGCCCTCCCCGGCTTCTACAAAAGCCTCAGCATGACGCTGGGGCTTCTCAAGCGGACTCGGGGACGGTGGGCGGTCGTCTCAAAAATTACAGCGCGCAGTGGGCTCACTCGCAGGTAGATCCCTGGATCCTGCAGGTAATATCTCAAGGGTACAGGTTGGAATTAGAGACAGATCCACCTCGCCGTTTCCTGAAGTCTGCTTTACCAACGTCCCCCTCCGAAAGGGAGACGGTTTTGGAAGCCATTCACAAGCTGTACTCTCAGCAGGTGATAGTCAAGGTACCTCTTCTACAACAAGGGAAGGGGTATTATTCCACTCTTTTTGTGGTACCGAAGCCGGATGGCTCGGTAAGGCCTATTCTAAATCTGAAGTCCTTGAACCTGTACATAAAGAAGTTCAAGTTCAAGATGGAGTCACTCAGAGCAGTGATAGCGAACCTGGAAGAGGGGGACTTTATGGTATCCTTGGACATCAAGGATGCGTATCTCCACGTTCCAATTTACCCCTCACACCAGGGGTACCTCAGGTTCGTTGTACAAAACTGTCACTATCAGTTTCAGACGCTGCCGTTCGGATTGTCCACGGCACCTCGGATCTTTACAAAGGTAATGGCCGAGATGATGATTCTTCTTCGAAGAAAAGGCATATTAATTATCCCATACTTGGACGATCTCCTAATAAGGGCAAGGTCCAGAGAACAGCTAGAGATGGGATTAGCACGGTCTCAAGAAGTGCTAAAACAGCACGGGTGGATTCTGAATATTCCAAAATCCCAGTTAATGCCGACAACTCGTCTGCTGTTCCTAGGGATGATTCTGGACACGGTTCAGAAAAAGGTTTTTCTCCCGGAGGAAAAAGCCAAGGAGTTATCCGAGCTTGTCAGGAACCTCCTAAAACCAGGAAAGGTGTCTGTACATCAATGCACAAGAGTCCTGGGAAAAATGGTGGCTTCTTACGAAGCAATTCCATTCGGCAGATTCCACGCAAGAATTTTCCAAAGGGATCTGTTGGACAAATGGTCAGGGTCGCATCTTCAGATGCACCTACGGATAACCCTGTCTCCAAGGACAAGGGTGTCTCTTCTGTGGTGGTTGCAGAGTCCTCATCTATTGGAGGGCCGCAGATTCGGCATACAGGATTGGATCCTGGTGACCACGGACGCCAGCCTGAGAGGCTGGGGAGCAGTCACACAAGGAAGAAACTTCCAGGGAGTATGGACGAGTCTGGAAACGTCTCTTCACATAAACATTCTGGAACTAAGAGCAATATACAATGCTCTAAGCCAGGCAGAACCTCTGCTTCAGGGAAAACCGGTGTTGATCCAGTCGGACAACATCACGGCAGTCGCCCATGTGAACAGACAGGGCGGCACAAGAAGCAGGAGTGCAATGGCAGAAGCTGCAAGGATTCTTCGCTGGGCAGAGAATCATGTGATAGCACTGTCAGCAGTGTTCATCCCGGGAGTGGACAACTGGGAAGCAGACTTCCTCAGCAGACACGATCTTCACCCGGGAGAGTGGGGACTTCATCCAGAAGTCTTCCACATGCTGGTAACCCGTTGGGAAAGACCAATGGTGGACATGATGGCGTCTCGCCTCAACAAAAAACTGGACAGGTATTGCGCCAGGTCAAGAGATCCGCAGGCAATAGCTGTGGACGCGCTGGTAACGCCTTGGGTGTACCAGTCGGTGTATGTGTTTCCTCCTCTGCCTCTCATACCAAAAGTATTGAGAATTATACGGCAAAGAGGCGTAAGAACGATACTAGTGGTTCCGGATTGGCCAAGAAGGACTTGGTACCCGGAACTTCAAGAGATGATCACGGAAGATCCGTGGCCTCTACCTCTAAGGAGGGACTTGCTTCAGCAGGGTCCCTGTCTGTTTCAAGACTTACCGCGGCTGCGTTTGACGGCATGGCGGTTGAACGCCGGATCCTAAAGGAAAAAGGCATGCCGGAAGAAGTCATTCCTACTTTGATTAAAGCAAGGAAGGAAGTAACCGTGCAACATTATCACCGAATTTGGCGAAAATATGTTGCGTGGTGCGAAGATCGGAGTGCTCCGACGGAGGAATTTCAACTGGGTCGATTCCTACATTTCCTGCAATCAGGATTGTCTATGGGTCTCAAATTGGGATCTATTAAGGTTCAAATTTCGGCCCTGTCGATTTTCTTTCAAAAAGAATTGGCTTCAGTCCCTGAAGTCCAGACCTTTGTTAAGGGAGTGCTGCATATACAGCCTCCTGTGGTGCCTCCAGTGGCACCGTGGGATCTCAATGTGGTTTTGGACTTTCTAAAATCTCATTGGTTTGAACCACTAAATAAGGTGGATTTGAAATATCTCACTTGGAAAGTGACCATGCTTCTAGCCCTGGCTTCTGCCAGGAGAGTATCAGAATTGGCAGCTTTATCTTACAAAAGCCCATATCTGATTTTCCATTCGGACAGGGCAGAACTGCGGACTCGTCCGCATTTTCTCCCTAAGGTGGTGTCAGCATTTCATCTGAACCAGCCTATTGTAGTGCCTGCGGCTACAAGTGACTTGGAGGACTCCAAGTTACTGGACGTTGTCAGAGCATTAAAAATATATATTGCAAGGACAGCTGGAGTCAGAAAATCTGACTCGTTGTTTATATTGTATGCACCCAACAAGATGGGTGCTCCTGCGTCTAAGCAGACGATTGCTCGTTGGATCTGTAGCACAATCCAACTTGCACATTCTGTGGCAGGCCTGCCACAGCCTAAATCTGTAAAGGCCCACTCCACAAGGAAGGTGGGCTCATCTTGGGCGGCTGCCCGAGGGGTCTCGGCATTACAACTTTGCCGAGCAGCTACGTGGTCAGGGGAGAACACGTTTGTAAAATTTTACAAATTTGATACTCTGGCTAAGGAGGACCTGGAGTTCTCTCATTCGGTGCTGCAGAGTCATCCGCACTCTCCCGCCCGTTTGGGAGCTTTGGTATAATCCCCATGGTCCTTTCAGGAACCCCAGCATCCACTAGGACGATAGAGAAAATAAGATTTTACTTACCGATAAATCTATTTCTCGGAGTCCGTAGTGGATGCTGGGCGCCCATCCCAAGTGCGGATTATCTGCATAAATTGTACATAATTATTGTTAACTAATTCGGGTTATTGTTGAAGGAAGCCATCTTTCAGAGGCTCCGCTGTTATCATACTGTTAACTGGGTTTAGATCACAGGTTGTACGGTGTGATTGGTGTGGCTGGTATGAGTCTTACCCGGGATTCAAAATCCTCCCTTATTGTGTACGCTCGTCCGGGCACAGTACCTAACTGGAGTCTGGAGGAGGGTCATAGGGGGAGGAGCCAGTGCACACCACCTGATCTGGAAAAGCTTTACTTTTTGTGCCCTGTCTCCTGCGGAGCCGCTATTCCCCATGGTCCTTTCAGGAACCCCAGCATCCACTACGGACTCCGAGAAATAGATTTATCGGTAAGTAAAATCTTATTTATTCCACACTGTTTGTGGTACCGAAGCCGGACGGCTCGGTAAGACCTATTCTAAATCTGAAATCTTTGAACCTGTACATACAAAAATTCAAGTTCAAGATGGAGTCACTCAGAGCAGTGATAGCGAATCTGGAAGAAGGGGACTTTATGGTGTCCCTGGACATCAAGGATGCTTACCTGCATGTCCCAATTTGCCCTTCACATCAAGGGTACCTCAGGTTCGTGGTGCAAAACTGTCATTATCAGTTTCAGACGCTGCCGTTTGGATTGTCCACGGCACCTCTGGTCTTTACCAAGGTAATGGCCGAAATGATGTTTCTTCTGCGAAGAAAAGGCGTATTAATTATCCCTTACTTGGACGATCTCCTGATAAGGGCAAGGTCCAGAGAACAGCTGGAGGACGTAGTAGCACTAACCCAAGTAGTGCTGCAACAGCACGGGTGGATTCTGAATTTTCCAAAATCTCAATTGACCCCGACGACACGTCTGCTGTTCCTGGGAATGATTCTGGACACGGTTCAGAAAAAGGTGTTTCTTCCGGAGGAGAAAGCCAGGGAGTTATCCGAACTTGTCAGGAACCTCCTAAAACCAGGAAAAGTGTCTGTGCATCAATGCACAAGAGTCCTGGGAAAAATGGTGGTTTCTTACGAAGCGATTCCATTCGGCAGATTCCACGCACGAACTTTTCAGTGGGATCTGCTGGACAAATGGTCCGGATCGCATCTGCAGATGCATCAGCGGATAACTTTGTCTCCACGGACAAGGGTGCCTCTTCTGTGGTGGTTGCAGAGTGCTCATCTGTTAGAGGGCCGCAGATTCGGCATACAGGACTGGGTCCTGGTGACCACGGATGCCAGTCTGAGAGGCTGGGGAGCGGTCACACAGGGAAGAAACTTCCAGGGAGTGTGGTCAAGCCTGGAGATGTCTCTTCACATAAATATACTGGAGCTAAGAGCGATTTACAATGCTCTAAGCCTGGCAAAACCCCTGCTTCAGGGTCAGCCGGTGTTGATCCAGTCGGACAACATCACGGCAGTCGCCCACGTAAACAGACAGGGCGGCACAAGAAGCAGGAGGGCAATGGCAGAAGCTGCAAGGATTCTTCGCTGGGCGTAAGATCATGTGATAGCACCCTCAGCAGTGTTCATTCCGGGAGTGGACAACTGGGAAGCGGACTTCCTCAGCAGACACGATCTACACCCGGGAGAGTGGGGACTTCATCCAGAAGTCTTCCACATGATTGTGAACCGTTGGGAAAAACCAAAGGTGGATATGATGGCGTCCCGCCTCAACAAAAAACTGGACAGGTATTGCGCCAGGTCAAGAGACCCTCAGGCAATAGCTGTGGACGCTCTGGTAACACCGTGGGTGTTCCAGTCAGTGTATGTGTTTCCTCCTCTGCCTCTCATACCAAAAGTACTGAGAATTATACGGCAAAGGGGAGTAAGAACGATACTCGTGGCTCCGGATTGGCCAAGAAGAACTTGGTACCCGGAACTTCAGGAGATGCTCACGGAAGATCCGTGGCCTCTACCTCTAAGACGGGACCTGCTTCAGCAGGGACCGTGTCTATTCCAAGACTTACCGCGGCTGCGTTTGACGGCATGGCGGTTGAACGCCGAATTCTAAGGGAAAAAGGCATTCCGGAAGAGGTCATCCCTACCCTGGTAAAAGCCAGGAAGGAGGTGACTGCACAACATTATCACCGCATTTGGAGAAAATATGTTGCGTGGTGTGAGGCCAGGAAGGCCCCGACGGAGGAATTTCAACTGGGTTGATTCCTACATTTCCTGCAAACAGGATTGTCTATGGGCCTCAAATTAGGGTCCATTAAGGTTCAAATTTCGGCCCTGTCGATTTTCTTCCAGAAAGAATTGGCTTCAGTTCCTGAAGTCCAGACTTTTGTAAAAGGAGTACTACATATACAGCCCCCGGTTGTGCCCCCAGTGGCTCCGTGGGATCTTAATGTAGTTTTGGATTTTCTCAAATCCCATTGGTTTGAGCCACTCAAATCGGTGGATTTGAAATATCTTACATGGAAAGTAACCATGCTACTGGCCCTGGCTTCAGCCAGGAGAGTCAGAATTGGCGGCTTTATCGTATAAAAGCCCATATCTGATTTTCCATTCGGACAGGGCAGAACTGCGGACGCGTCCTCAGTTTCTGCCTAAGGTGGTTTCAGCGTTTCACCTGAACCAGCCTATTGTGGTGCCTGCGGCTACTAGCGATTTGGAGGATTCCAAGTTGCTGGACGTTGTCAGGGCATTGAAAATATATATTTCAAGGACGGCTGGAGTCAGAAAATCTGACTCGCTGTTTATACTGTATGCACCCAACAAGCTGGGTGCTCCTGCTTCTAAGCAGACGATTGCTCGTTGGATTTGTAGCACAATTCAACTTGCACATTCTGTGGCAGGCCTGCCACAGCCTAAATCTATCAAGGCCCATTCCACAAGGAAGGTGGGCTCATCTTGGGCGGCTGCCCGAGGGGTCTCGGCATTACAACTCTGCCGAGCAGCTACGTGGTCGGGGGAGAACACGTTTGTAAAATTCTACAAATTTGATACCCTGGCTAAAGAGGACCTGGAGTTCTCTCATTCGGGGCTGCAGAGTCATCCGCACTCTCCCGCCCGTTTGGGAGCTTTGGTATAATCCCCATGGTCCTGACGGAGTCCCAGCATCCACTAGGACGTCAGAGAAAATAAGATTTTACTTACCGATAAATCTATTTCTCGTAGTCCGTAGTGGATGCTGGGCGCCCATCCCAAGTGCGGATTGTCTGCAATACTTGTACATAGTTATTTACAAAAAAATCGGGTTGTTATTGTTGTGAGCCGTCTGTTCAGAGGCTCCTACGTTTGTCATACTGTTAACTGGGTTCAGATCACAGGTTGTACGGTGTGATTGGTGTAGCTGGTATGAGTCTTACCCGGGATTCAAAATCCTTCCTTATTGTGTACGCTCGTCCGGGCACAGTATCCTAACTGAGGCTTGGAGGAGGGTCATAGGGGGAGGAGCCAGTGCACACCACCTAGTCCTAAAGCTTTTATTTTTGTGCCCTGTCTCCTGCGGAGCCGCTAATCCCCATGGTCCTGACGGAGTCCCAGCATCCACTACGGACTACGAGAAATAGATTTATCGGTAAGTAAAATCTTATTTTTTTACCGGGTTGAATTACCGGGTCAGACGACCCGCTAATTCACCAAAGGACCTTTCACATCGCACACTGACCCGTTTCGACACGGCAATATGCCGTGTCGATACCGGGTTTTTAGTGCGATGTGAAAGGGGTATAGGTCTGCAGCGAATGTTAGAAGCTGCCTTATGGGTACATTTTCCCTTCAGTGACACTGAAGGTTTCTTTTGAGCAACGACCGAGTAGGAAGAAAGTTAGAGAGAACACATTTCAATAAATAGACATGTTACATACAGGGCCGGTTCTAGCCCTTTTGGCGCCCTGGATGGAAAATAGGGGCGTGGCTTCATACAGGGGGCGTGGTCAGTTACGCCCCCTGTAGGAGTAGCGCCGCTTACACACACACAAAAAATTAATACTTACTATTCCCGCTCCTGATTCCCGACCGCTGCAGACCGGCGCCGCTCCTCTCCTCTCCTCGGATGTATGGGAGAGACGTCATGACGTCTCTCCCATAGCACAGCATAGACAGACACTAGAGGTCAATTATGACCCCTAGCGTCTGTGTCAGTCCCACAATGCTGTGCGGTGCGCGATGACGTCATCGCGCACAGCAAAGGTCCTCTCTACGAAGGTAAACTAGACGGGTAGCGTCCAGTTCCCTTCACAGCGGTCTCAGCGGGGGGCACAGTAGCGGACTTGCCATGGTGCGGCGCCTTCTGGATGGCGGCGGCGCCCCGGGCAAAAGTCCTGCTTGCCTGGGGCAAGATCCGTTACTGGTTACATAGTAATGCACCAAGCTTACTGTGCGGTAACTACAATTCCTGTGACTTGGTGTCTGGTGGTAACACTCTGAAATTCTGTGTCTTTCAGCTTATTGGAGGTTCTGGCTGTGTGTCAGTGTGGTGTACGAGCTGTTCCTCATCTTCATTCTGTTTCAGGTAACCGTTCAGTGTGAGGGAGACTAGGATGTCCCAATGTATTTTAGTAGCGGGAGAGGTTTATTTAGCACTTTTTATGTACTAACAATATGAATAGGCTTGAAGATAATTTGGTTCATATGGGGTCTAGTGAACAGTCAACTCCAGAGGGGTTCCTGATTGCTACTGTGGTCCTTTTATTATGCCCATAAGTAGACCAGCACATTAGACTAAATACGATCTTCCTTTCTGTCCTGGACCTATGGATTACCACTAATAGATCTGTAGCATTGCCCGTCCTTTTCCTCACCTCTCATGTGCCTTCGAGCTAAATAAATCTGCTTTCAACAAGATAATTAAATGACTGTATGGCTGACAGTAACCATACACAAAGAAACCCTGCACTCCTTAGCAGTTTCATTCACCTTAATGCTTTAATATACAACTAGATAAACAATGGCGTTTTGGTTTATGAATTGTGCAATGCATGTAAGCTTGCAGCCCACTACACGGGACCCCATTTCACTGCAAGGCCTACTCTATCACATAAACTTTCACCCAGATTTTTTTGGAGACCTGGCAACTGCTGCTTTATAGGAAAAAATGTGCTTACTTGGTTTAAAGTTCACCTGCCAACTGACTTCTTGCTTTCAAAGTGAGACAGTCACCAACACACCTAAACAGCCGCTGACCCAGGTTAAAGGTCAATGAGCTTAGGGGTGCATGAGAGAGGAGAGCTGATCACAAATGGGCCAGTTAGAAATTAACCCTATTATACACATATGGGAATCCAGTGCACTCGCCATTCCCAGAAAAGAGGTGCACTCACGTACTCCCCACCCCTAGGTTGGGGTGCGGTGGGCTGTGACCACCTAACTGAAATATACATATACAAAGAATCCTGCACTCTCCACTTGTAAGGTGTCTTCTAGCAAACGTATGGGTTATCAAAACTAGTCTATTGGATAGTCACTCCCTAAATTTAAGGGCATCAGCTAAATGTACAG
This sequence comes from Pseudophryne corroboree, assembly GCF_028390025.1. Classification (NCBI taxonomy): domain Eukaryota; kingdom Metazoa; phylum Chordata; class Amphibia; order Anura; family Myobatrachidae; genus Pseudophryne; species Pseudophryne corroboree. The sequence goes on along the minus strand of NC_086454.1, from coordinate 61,931,845 downwards.
CAATAGTAAGTTACTGTGCAAATTGAAGATAAAACGGGTGAATAGCAAGAAAATAATGAGGTCGTAGAAAATAGGTTAAAGAGTAGATCAGATAGCCGAAATAAAATTATAACATTTTATTTATACAAAAGCTGGATATATAAAAATGGGAGGACAACGATTTTATATGTAGATATTTACAAAGATGTATATACTGTAAAAACTATAAAAACAAAAATAAAATTGATATTTTGTTCATTAGGTTTTTGTTTTTCCTTTTCTTTTCAGACTGTACATGATGGAAGACAGTTCATGAAATTCATTGACCCCAAATTGGGTGTTCCTCTACCAGAACGGGATTATGGTGGAAATTGTCTGATATATGATCCCGGTAATAAGACTGATCCTTATCACAATTTATGGGTAAGTGTTTCCTAACTGCTGGTAGTTCCCACATGCAGCTGATTACTGTATGCAATCAGATCCATGACTCAGTAGACCTGTTATGAAGACTTGACATCCAAAAGAGCAAAAAAAAAAGTTGCATGTGTGCTATAGATGAGTATTAGTTTACCTTCTAGCAGTGGGTGGGTATGAGAATTTGTATTGCTGCTTTAAGAAAACTTTGCATTGAGTTTCCGAAAGTGTTTTACTGAAATATACATACACGCGCATGAAAGTTCACCAAAGTGTATTTTCCATCAATACTTAGGGGTATATTCATGAAGCAGTGAAAATAGTGGAGAAGTTGCCCATGGCAACCAATCAGCTGCTCTGTATAATCTTATAGTATGCAAATTATAAATGTTACGTCAATGCTGATTGGTTGCCATGGGCAACTTCTCCACTGGCTCACTTCTCCACTCTTTTCACTGCTTCATGAATAGCCCTTTAGCCTTAATTCACCTGGCTCCATTGCTTTTTAAGAGACTGTTAGAATATTATGAGTGTCTGCCGCCTTATGTTATCCATTTCAATCTTCCTATAAGCTGAATATAGGTGCCCCCCTCACAAATAATGCATGACGTTCCTAGTTGCTCATCTCAAGCATCTATTCATGCTGGAGATTATCCCAGTGACAACTGCATGCAGCACAGACAGAGTTTGAACTGGTTCTTATATATATATATATATATATATATATATATATATATATATATATATATATATGTATGTATACGGAAGCAGGTAGCCATCAATATGTACAATTACATCCTGGCAGGTAAAGTAGACGCGGTGTGTTCCATTGCTAAACGGGAGCAGACTGGGCCGGCTGTAGGTTTCATCTTTCCTTCAGGTTCATACACCTTTTATATCACATTAATAGTGGTGGCAGCCTTTTCAGCATGATATAGTTTACCGGTTCACAAGGAATCTGTTGCACTTCATTACTTATAGAGGCACTACTTCATAATGAATTGATCAGATAGTCTCAATCTTTTATACAGGCCGCATAGTGGTTTCCGCTTTTGTTTTTTTGCCACAGACACACTTTAACCTGCACACATGAGAGGCTCTTACCCATGAATAATTCTCCTTACATGAAAGTTATATAAGCAATTAAAGCACTTTGTGATCTGGTACAAATGGAAGCAGGTTTTCCCTAATCGGTAATAAGGAGACATTTTCCCAAGACATTACGAATGACTGTTCCTTACCACTTAATAGAGTACTGTTTGTTTCTCTAACGTCCTAGTGGATGCTGGGGACTCCGTCAGGACCATGGGGAATAGCGGCTCCGCAGGAGACAGGGCACAAAAGCAAGCTTTTAGGATCACATGGTGTGTACTGGCTCCTCCCCCCATGACCCTCCTCCAAGCCTCAGTTAGGTTTTTGTGCCCGTCCGAGCAGGGTGCAATCTAGGTGGCTCTCTTAAAGAGTTGCTTAGAAAAAGTTTTTAGGTTCTTTATTTTCAGTGAGTCCTGCTGGCAACAGGCTCACTGCATCGAGGGACTTAGGGGAGAGAAGTGAACTCACCTGCGTGCAGGATGGATTGGCTTCTTAGGCTACTGGACACCATTAGCTCCAGAGGGAGTCGGAACACAGGTCTCGCCCTGGGGTTCGTCCCGGAGCCGCGCCGCCGACCCCCCTTGCAGATGCTGAAGATTGAAGAGGTCCGGAACCAGGCGGCAGAAGACTTTCAGTCTTCATCAGGTAGCGCACAGCACTGCAGCTGTGCGCCATTGTTGTCAGCACACTTCACACAGCGGTCACGGAGGGTGCAGGGCGCGGGGGGGGGGCGCCCTGGGCAGCAATGTATAATACCTGTATGGCGAAAAATACATCACATATAGCCCTTGAGGCTATATGGATGTATTTAACCCCTGCCAGATATCACAAACTCCGGAGAAGAAGCCCGCCGAAAAGGGGGCGGGGCCTATTCTCCTCAGCACACAGCGCCATTTTCCCTCACAGAAATGCTGGTGGGAAGGCTCCCATGCTCTCCCCTGCACTGCACTACAGAAACAGGGTTAAAACAGAGAGGGGGGGGCACTGATTTGGCGATATGAATATATATTAAATGCTATAAGGGATCAACACTTATATAAAGGTTGTCCCTGTATAATTATAGCATTTTGGTGTGTGCTGGCAAACTCTCCCTCTGTCTCCCCAAAGGGCTAGTGGGTCCTGTCCTCTATCAGAGCATTCCCTATGTGTGTGCTGTATGTCGGTACGTGTGTGTCGACATGTATGAGGAAAATGTTGGTGAGGAGGCGGAGAAAATTGCCTGTAATGGTGATGTCACTCTCTAGGGAGTCGACACCGGAATGGATGGCTTATTTATGGAATTACGTGATAATGTCAACACGCTGCAAGCCGGTTGACGACATGAGACGGCCGGCGATCAAATTAGTACCTGTCCAGGCGTCTCAAACACAGTCAGGGGCTGTAAAACGCCCATTTACCTCAGTCGGTCGACACAGACCCAGACACGGACACTGATTTCAGTGTCGACGGTGAAGAAACAAACGTATTTTCCTTTAGGGCCACACGTTAAGGGCAATGAAGGAGGTGTTACATATTTCTGATACTACAAGTACCACAAAAAAGGGTATTATGTGGGATGTGAAAAAACTACCTGTAGTTTTTCCTGAATCGGATAAATTAAATGAAGTGTGTGATGATGCGTGGGTTTCCCCCGATAGAAAATTATTGGCGGTATACCCTTTCCCGCCATAAGTTAGGGCGCGTTGGGAAACACCCCTTAGGGTGGATAAGGCGCTCACATGCTTATCAGAACAAGTGGCGGTACCTTCTACAGATAGGGCCGTACTTAAGGAGCCAGCTGATAGGAGGCTGGAAAATATCCTAAAAAGTATACACACACATGCTGGTGTTATACTGCGACCAGCGATCGCCTCAGCCTGGATGTGCAGAGCTGAGGTGGCTTGGTCGGATTCCCTGACTAAAAATATTGATACCCTTGACAGGGACAGTATTTTATTGACTAGAGCATTTAAAGGATGCATTTCTATATATGCGAGATGCGCAGAGGGATATTTGCACTCTGGCATCAAGAGTAAATGCGATGTCCATATCTGCAAGAAGATGTTTATGGACACGACAGTGGTCAGGTGATGCAGATTCCAAACGGCACAAAGATGTATTGCCGTATAAAGGGGAGGAGTTATTTGGGGTCGGTCCATGGGACCTGGTGGCCACGGCAACTGCTGGAAAATCCACCGTTTTTTACCCTAAGTCACATCTCTGCAGAAAAAGACACCGTCTTTTAAGCCTCAGTCCTTTCGTCCCTATAAGAGTCATATCTGCCCAGGGATAGAGGAAAGGGAAGAAGACTGCAGCAGGCAGCCCATTCCCAGGAACAGAAGCCCTCCAACGCTTCTACCAAGTTCTCAGCATGACGCTGGGACCGTACAGGACCCCTGGATCCTACAAGTAGTATCCAAGGGGTACAGATTGGAATGTCGAGACGTTTCCCCCTCGCAGGTTCCTGTAGTCTGCTGTACCAATGTCTCCCTCCGACAGGGAGGCAGTATTGAAAACAATTCACAAGCTGTATTCCCAGCAGGTGATAATAAAATTACCCCTCCTACAACAAGGAAAGGGGTATTATTCCACACTATATGGTGGTACTGAAGCCAGAAGGCTAGGTGAGACCTATTCTAAATCTGAAATATTTGAACACTTACAAAGGTTCAAATCCAGATGGAGTCACTCAGAGCAGTGATAGCGAACCGGGAGTCCGGGGACATCAGGGATGCTTACCTCCATGTCCCAAAAATTTGCCTTTCTCACCGAGGGTACCTCAGGTTCGTGGTACAGAACTGTCACTATCAGTTTCAGACGATGCCGTTGGATTGTCCAAGGCACCCCGGGTCCTTACCAAGGTAATGACCGAAATGAGGATTCGTCTTCAAAGAAAATGGACGACCTCCTGATAAGAACAAGGTCCAGAGAACAGTTGGAGGTCGGAGTAGCACTATCTCAAGTAGTTCTACGACAACACGGGTGGATTCTAAATATTCCAAAACCGCAGTTGTTCCGACGACACGTCTGCTGGTCCTAGGGATGATTCTGGACACAGTCCAGAAAAAGGTGTTTCTCCCAGAGGAGAAAGCCAGGGAGTTATCCGAGCTAATCGGGATCCTCCTAAAACCAGGAAAAGTGTCAGTGCATCATTGCACAAGAGTCCTGGTAAAAATGGTGGCTTATTACGAAGCAATTCCATTCGGCAGATTTCACGCAAGAACTCTTCAGTGGGATCTGCTGGACAAATGGTCCGGATCGCATCTTCAGATGCATCAGCGGATAACCCTATATCCAAGGAACAAGGGTGTCTCTCCTGTGGTGATTACAGAGTGCTCATCTTCTAGAGGGCCGCAGATTCGGCATTCAGGATTGGATGCTGGTGACCACGGAGGCCAGCCTGAGAGGCTGGGGAGCAGTCACACAGCGAAAAAATTTCCAGGGAGTGTGATCAAGTCTGGAGAATTCTCTCCACATAAATATACTGGAGCTAAGAGCAAATTTATAATGCTCTAAACTTAGCAAGACCTCTGCTTCAAGGTCAGCCGGTATTGATCCAGCGGGATAACATCACGGCAGTCGCCCACGTAAACAGAAAGGGCGGCACAAGAAGCAGGAGGGCAGTGGCAAAACTGCAAGGATTTTTCGCTAGGCGGAAAATCATGTGATAGCACTGTCAGCAGTGTTCATTCCGGGAGTGGACGACTGGGAAGCAGACTTCCTCAGCAGGCACGACCTCCACCCGGGAGAGTGGGAACTTCATAGGGAAGTTTTCCGCATGATTGTAAACCGTTGGGAAAGACCAAAGGTGGACATGATGGCGTCCCGCCCGAACAAAAAACGGGACAGGTATTGCGCCAGGTCACGAGACCTTCAGGCGATAGCTGTGGATGTCCTGGTAACACCGTGGGTGTAACAGTCGGTGTATGGGTTCCCTCCTCTGCTTCTCATAACAAAGGTATTGAGAATTATAAGACGTAGAGGAGTAAGAACTATACTCGTGGCTCCGGATTGGCCAAGAGGGACTTGGTACCCGGAACTTCAAGAGATGCTCACAGAGGACTAATGGCCTCGGGAGCTAAGAAGGGACTTGCTTCAGCAAGTACCATGTCTGTTCCAAGACTTACCGCGGCTGCGTTTGACGGCATGGCGGTTGAACGCCGGATCCTAAGGGAAAAGGCATTCCGGAAGAGGTCATACCTACCCTGGTCAAAGCCAGGAAGGAGGTGACCGCACAACGTTATCACCACATGTGGTGAAAATATGTTGCGTGGGTGAGGCCAGGAAGGCCCCACGAAGAAATTTCAACTAGGTCGATTTCTGCACTTCCTGAAAACAGGAGTGTCTATGAGCCTCAAATTGGGGTCCATTAAGGTTCAAGTTTCGGCCCTGTAGATTTTCTTCCAGAAAGAATTGGCTTCAGTTCCTGAAGTCCAGACATTTGTCAAGGGAGTATTGCATATACAGCCCCTTTTGTGCCTCCAGTGGCACCGTGGGATCTCAACGTAGTGTTGGGATTCCTCAAATCATATTGGTTTGAACCGCTCAAATCTGTGGATTTGAAATATCTCACATGGAAAGTGACCATGCTGTTGGCCCTGGCCTCGGCCAGGCGATTGTCAGAATTGGCGGCTTTGTCTTACAAAAGCCCATATTTGATTTTCCATTCGGACAGGGCAGAACTGCGGACTCGTCCCCAGTTTCTTCCTAAGGTGGTGTCAGCGTTTCACCTGAAACAACCTATTGTGGTGCCTGCGGCTACTAGGGACTTGGAGGACTCCAAGTTGCTAGACGTTGTCAGGGCCCTGAAAAAAAAAAAAAAAATAAATAAAAAAAAAATTATATATATATATATATATATATATATATATATATATATATATAAATATATAATTCCAGGACGGCTGGAGTCAGAAAGTCTGACTTGCTGTTTATATTGTATGCACCCAAAAAAGCTGGGTGCTCCTGCTTCTAAGCAGACTATTGCTCGTTGGATTTGTAGTACAATTCAACTTGCACATTCTGTGGCAGGCCTGCCACAGCCAAAATCTGTAAATGCCCATTCCACAAGGAAGGTGGGCTCATCTTGGGCGGCTGCCCGAGGGGTCTCGGCTTTACAACTTTGCCGAGCAGCTACGTGGTCAGGGGGAAACACGTTTGTAAAATTCTACAAATTTGATACCCTGGCTGAGGAGGACCTGGAGTTCTCTCATTCGGTGCTGCAGAGTCATCCGCACTCTCCCGCCCGTTTGGGAGCTTTGGTATAATCCCCATGGTCCTGACGGAGTCCCCAGCATCCACTAGGACGTTAGAGAAAATAAGAATTTACTTACCGATAATTCTATTTCTCATAGTCCGTAGTGGATGCTGGGCGCCCATCCCAAGTGCGGATTGTCTGCAATACTTGTACATAGTTATTGTTACAAAAATCGGGTTATTATTGTTGTGAGCCATCTTTTTAGAGGCTACTTCATTGTTATCATACTGTTAACTGGGTTCAGATCACAAGTTGTACGGTGTGATTGGTGTGGCTGGTATGAGTCTTAACCGGGATTCAAGATCCTTCCTTATTGTGTACGCTCGTCCGGGCACAGTACCTAACTGAGGCTTGGAGGAGGGTCATGGGGGGAGGAGCCAGTACACACCATGTGATCCTAAAAGCTTGCTTTTGTGCCCTGTCTCCTGCGGAGCCGCTATTCCCCATGGTCCTGACGGAGTCCCCAGCATCCACTACGGACTATGAGAAATAGAATTATCGGTAAGTAAATTCTTATTTTTTGCAAGCAGAGTACCTGGCACTAACCTTTTGTAATGTTTAATATCTGTTGCTGACTCTGCAGATGACTGTACAGTGCAGGCTGAGGAGATGGACTGCACCATATCAGTGTTGGCTTTCAAAAGGAAGAAAATAATTTGACAGCAGTTCTATATCTTAGTAATATCCCTGCATTAGCTAATCCCTGTATTAAAACCATACTGAACGCTTCAGTATGCTGCCAGTCTAATGCCCACCACAGAATCCTGCTCTGTAACGACATAACATGGGCAGAGGGGAAAACTGCCTTGGGATTTACAAAGATCTTGCTTATCAGTGACTTATTTCTCTGATCCACAATAAGCACAGCTTTACGACACATGCATTAAGGGTGCTTTTAGGAAGGGAATCGATCGCTACTCTTATGGCTTCATTGCTAACTGCTATCTACAGTACATGTCCTCCGTCCTTTCCCAGGCGTCTAAATGGCAATCCAGCGCTTGTGTGGCATTCCTCACCTGTAACCTGTTGCAGACAGTGCAAGCCTGGATTAGAAGGGATTGCATGGGATTTGTCATCTCTAGCCTCTAGTAACCGTGACAGGCAGTATAAAGACGAGTAGACTAGGCAAGGGCACAATGTGTTTATCGGCTGCTAAGTGCTGTAAATGCAGGAATTACTTCCAAGCATGGTGCACCCGCGCTGTTTGCCACCTTCCTTTAAAAGTTTTGTTTGGAGGACAAAAAGTAAAGCACATTTATGGTATACATCTATGTGTACGTTGCTTAATGAAATGAGTTCCACATCTTCTAGTAGAGATTACTTCTATGTCTGAGATTAAAAAGTCTTACCCGTGTCCCACTGTGTTTAGAAAACACATTATCAGATTAAAGGTATTATAGCTTGCATTAAACACACAAACTGCTACATAGATGTATTTATGCCATAAAAGAAAAACATACAGTAAACTAGATTAAATAAAAAAAATAATAATACATGCAGTCTATACGGTTAAACATGTATTTCAGTAATCCTATTGCATTTTGGCAGACCGTACTGTGCAATGTTACTGCGCATTGCACACGTAACAGTGATTGGTTACGTTCATGCCCAGCGTGACACTGAGTGCCGTTTATCACTATCTTGCTCAAACACACAGAAAAAGAATAGAGGAAATATAGGCAGGATAGTGCACACATTTTATTAAAAAAACGTTTGTGCACTATCCTGCCTGTATTTCCTATATTCTATGGTCATTCTGCGAGGGAATTTAACAAGAGGAGAAGCACCATACAGGAGACGGGTTACCCATCTATTACATGCTGATGACACAAGCCGTCGACAGGAACGTATATTGTTAAAAACATTTCCCTGGCTGGGTCCACAGGTTAACATTAACACAGGATAACATTGGGATATGCCGGAGTGACAGCGGAAATGGCACCAAACGGTCATGAGCTTTCTGGCCTCCCAGGATGCATCGGGGCTTCTCCATATAATCCCGCCCACTGACTCAGTCAAATCAGTTTTTTGTTTGATGCGGCAGGAGCCGGACCATGGTCACAGGGCTGCGATGAAATAGCAGCCTGAAGCTTTTATTATTTTATTTCTCTAACGTCCTAGTGGATGCTGGGAACTCCGTAAGGACCATGGGGAATAGCGGGCTCCGAAGGAGGCTGGGCACTCTAGAAAGATCTTAGACTACCTGGTGTGCACTGGCTCCTCCCACTATGACCCTCCTCCAAGCCTCAGTTAGATTTCGTGCCCGGCCGAGGTTGGATGCACACTAGGGGCTCTCCTGAGCTCTTAGAAAGTTATAGTCTTAGAATTTGTTATTTTCAGTGAGACCTGCTGGCAACAGGCTCACTGCAGCGAGGGACTAAGGGGAGAAGAAGCGAACTCGCCTGCTTGCAGCCGGATTGGGCTTCTTAGGCTACTGGACACCATTAGCTCCAGAGGGATCGACCGCAGGCCCAGCCTTGATGTTCGGTCCCGGAGCCGCGCCGCCGTCCCCCTTACAGAGCCAGAAGCAAGAAGATGGTCCGGAAAATCGGCGGCATGAAGACTCTGTCTTCACCAAGGTAGCGCACAGCACTGCAGCTGTGCGCCATTGCTCCTCTCACACACTTCACACTCCGGTCACTGAGGGTGCAGGGCGCTGGGGGGGGCGCCCTGAGGCAGCAATAAAAACACCTTGGCTGGCTAAAATACCTCAATATATGGCCCCAGGGGCTATATATGAGGTAAATACCCCTGCTAGAATTCCATAAAAAACGGGAGAATAGGCCGCGAAAAAGGGGCGGAGCCTATCTCCTCAGCACACTGGCGCCATTTTTCCCTCACAGCTCGGCTGGAGGGAAGCTCCCTGGCTCTTCCCTGCAATTCTACAGTACAGTAAGAGGGAAAAGAGAGGGGGGGCATTAAAATTGGCACTGTATACAGTATATTATATAAAAGCTATTAGGGACATAACTCAGTTAGTCCCTGTATATATATATATATATATATATAGCGCTCTGGTGTGTGCTGGCATACTCTTACTCTGTCCCCCCAAAGGGCTTTTGTGGGTCCTGTCCTCGTTTAGAGCATTCCCTGTGTGTCTGCGGTGTGTCGGTACGGCTGTGTCGACATGTTGAATGAGGAGGCTTATATGGTGACAGAACAGAGGCCGATATATGTGATGTCGCCCCCTGTGGGGCCGACACCAGAGTGGATGGATAGGTGAAAGGTATTAACCGACAGTGTCAACTCCTTACATAAAAGGGTGGATGACGTAACAGCTGTGGGACAGCCGGCTTCGCAGCCCGCGCCTGCCCAGGCGTCTCAAAGGCCATCAGGGGCTCAAAAACGCCCGCTCTCTCAGATGGCAGACACAGATGTCGACACGGAGTCTGACTCCAGTGTCGACAAGGTGGAGACATATACACAATCCACTAGGAACATCCGTGACGTGATCCCGGCAATAAAAAATGTGTTATACATTTCTGACTTTAACCCAAGCACCTCTAAAAATGGGTTTTAGGTTTGGGGAGAAAAAACAGGCAGTGTTTTGTTCCCCCATCAGATGAATAAATGAAGTGTGTGAAAGCGTGGGTTCCCCCGTTAAGAAACTGGTAATTTATAAAAAGTTACTGATGGCGTACCCTTTCCCGCCAGGTGGATAAGTTACGCTGGGAGATATCCCCTAGGGTGGATAAGGCGCTCACACGTTTGTCAAAAAAGGTGGCACTGCCGTCTTAGGATACGGCCACTTTAATAGGTACCTGTTGATAAAAAACAGGAGGCTATCCTGAAGTCTGTATTTACACACTCAGGTACTAGACTGAGACCTGCAGATAGTGCTGCTGCAGCGTGGTCGGTGACCCTGTCAAACAGGGATACTAGTTGGCAAACATAAAAACATATTAAAGACGTCGTCTTATATATGGGGGATGCACAGAGGGATATTTTGCCGGCTGGCATCCAAAATAAATGTAATGTCCATTCTGTCAGGAGGGTATTAGAGACCTGTCACTGGACAGGTGATGCTGACTTAAAAAGCGCATAGAGAGCCTTATAAGGGTGAGGAATTATTTGGGGATGGTCTCTGGGACCTCGTATCCACAGCAACTGCTGGGAAGAAATAATTTTACCTCAGGTTTCCTCACAGACAAAGGTACAGTCCTTTCGGCTTCAGAAAAGCAAGCGGGTCAAATGGCGCTTCCTTTCTGTACAGAGACAAGGGTAGAGGGAAAAAAGCTGCACCAGTCAGCCTGTTCCCAGAATCAAGATTCTTCCCCCGCCTCCTGTGAGGCCACACCATGACGCGGGTGCTCCACAGGTGTAGCCAGGTACGGTGGGGGGCCGTCTCAAAAATTTCAGCAATTAGTGGGCTCGCTCACAGGTGGATCCCTGTTTCTTTCAAGTAGTATTTCAGGGGTACAAGCTGGAATTCGAGATGTCTCCCCCCAGCCGTTTCCTAAAATATGCCTTGCTGACAACTCCCTCAGGCAGGGAGGCTGTGCTAGAGGCAATTAATAAGCGGTATTCCCAGCAGGTAATACTCAAGGTGCCCCTACTTCAACAAGGACGGGGTTACTATTCCACACGGGTTGGGGTACCGAAACCGCATGGTTCGGTGTGACCCATTTTATATTTAAAATCCTTGAACACAAAAATTCAAGTTCAAGATGGAATCGCTCAGGGCGGTTATTCCAAGCCTGGACGAGGGGGATTACATGGTATCCTGGGACATCAAGGATGCTTACCTGCATGTCCCCATTTACCATCCTCGCCAGGAGTACCTCAGATTTGTGGTACAGGATTACCATTACCAAGTCCAGACACTGCCGTTTGGACTGTACATGGCACCGAGGGTGTTTTATCAAGGTAATGGCCGAAATGTTGATACTCCTTCAAAAAAAAAGGGAGTTGTAATTATCCCGTACTTGGACAATCTCGTTATAAGGGCGAAGTCCAAGGAGCAGTTGGTAGTCGGGGTAGCACTATTTTGGAAAGTGCTACAACAGCATGGTTGGATTCTAAACAGTCCAAAGTCACAGCTGGTTCCTATGACACGTCTACTGTTCCTGGGGATGGTTCTGGACATAAACCAGAAATAGTGTTTCTCCCGGAGGAGAAAGCCAAGGAGTTGTCATCTCTAGTCAGAGACCTCCTGAAGCCAAAATAGGTAGCGGTGCATCATTGCACGCGAGTCCTGGGAAAAATGGTAGCTTCCTACGAAGCAATCCCATTAGGCAGGTTCCATACAAGAACTTTTCAGAGGGACCTGTTGGACAAGTGGTCCGGATCGCATCTTCCGATGCATAGGCTGATAACCCTGTCTCCAAGGACCAGGGTATCTCTACTGTGGTGGCTGCAGAGTGCCCATCTTCAAGAGGGCCGCAGGTACGGCATACAGGACTAGGTCCTAGTGACCATGGATTCCAGCCTTTGAGGCTGGGAGGCAGTCACACAGGGAAGAAATTTCCAGGGACTTTGGTCAAGTCAGGTTATTTCCCTACACATAAATATTCTGGACCTGAGGGCCATTTACAATGCCCTGAGGCCGGCAAGGCCTCTGCTTCAAAACCAGCCGGTACTGATCCAATCAGACAACATCACGGCAGTCGCCCATGTAAACCAACAGGGCGGCACAAGAAGCAGGATGGCGATGGCAGAAGCCATAAGGATTCTCCGATAGGCGGAAAATCATGTGTTAGCACTGTCAGCAGTGTTCATTCCCGGAGTGGACAACTGGGAAGCAGATCTTCTCAACAGACACGACCTCCACCCGGGAGAATGGGGACTTCCTCCAGAAGTCTTCCAATAGGATTGTACACCATTGGGAAAGGCCACAGGTGGACATGATGGCGTCCCGCCTCAACAAAAAGCTATAAAAGATATTGCACCGGGTCAAGGGACCCTCAGGCGATAGCTATGGACGCTCTGGTAACACCGTGGGTGTACCAGTCGGTTTATGTGTTCTCCCCTCTGCCTCTCATACCAAAGGTACTGAGAATAATAAGAAGGCGAGGAGTAAGAACGATACTCGTGGATGGCCAAGAAGAGCTTGGTACCCAGAACTTCAAGAATTTATATCAGAGGACCCATGGCCTCTGCCACTCAGACAGGACCTGCGGCAGCAGGGGCCCTGTCTGTTCCAAGACTTACCGCGGCTGCGTTTGTCGGCATGGTGGTTGAACGCCGGATCCTGAAGGAAAAGGGCATTCCGGAGGAAGTCATTCCTACGCTTACTAAAGCCAGGAAAGAGGTTACAGCAACTCATTATCACTGCATATGGCGAAAATATGATGCATGGTGTGAGGCCGAAAGGGCCCCAACAGAGGAATTTCAACTAGGTCGATTTCTGCATTTCCTGCAAGCAGGAGTGACTATGGGCCTTAAATTGGGTTCCATTAAGGTACAGATCTCGGCTCTGTCGATTTTCTTTCAAAAAAGAACTACCTTCAGTACCTGAAGTTCAGACATTTATAAAAGGAGTGCTGCAGAGTCAGCCCCCGTTTGTGCCTCCTGTGGCACCTTGGGATCTCAACGTGGTGTTGAGTTTCTTAAAATCACATTGGTTTGAACCACTAAAAACCGTGGATCTGAAATATCTCACGTGGAAGGTGGTTATGTTATTGGCCTTGGCTTCTGCCAGGCGAGTATCAAAGTTGGCGGCTTTGTCTTGTAAAAGCCCTTATTTGATTTTCCATAGGGATAGGGCAGAATTGAGGACTCGTCCCCAGTTTCTCCCAAAGGTGGTGTCAGCGTTTCACCTGAACCAGCCTATTGTGGTGCCTAGGCTACTAGGGACTTGGAGGACTCCAAGTTGCTAGACGTTGTCAGGGCACTGAAAATATATGTTTCCAGAACGGCTAGAGTCAGAAAATCTGACTCGCTGTTTATCCTATATGCACCTAACAAGCTGGGTGCTCCTGCTTCTAAGCAGACTATTGCTCGTTGGATTTGTAGTACAATTCAGCTTGCACATACTGTGGCAGGCCTGCCACAGCCAAAATCTGTCAATGCCCATTCCACAAGGAAGGTGGGCTCATCTTGGGCGGCTGCCCGAGAGGTCTCGGCTTTACAACTTTGCCGAGCAGCTACTTGGTCAGGGACAAACACGTTTGCAAAAATTCTACAAATTTGATACCCTGGCTGAGGAGGACCTGGAGTTCTCTCATTCAGTGCTGCAGAGTCATCCGCACTCTCCCGCCCGTTTGGGAGCTTTGGTATAATCCCCATGGTCCTTACGGAGTTCCCAGCATCCACTAGGACGTTAGAGAAAATAAGAATTTACTCACCGGTAATTCTATTTCTCGTAGTCCGTAGTGGATGCTGGGCGCCCATCCCAAGTGCGGTTTATCTGCAATACTTGTACATAGTTATGGTTAACTAAATCGGGTTATTGTTGAGCCATCTGTTGAGAGGCTCTATTGTTTCATACTGTTAACTGTGTTTCATATCACGAGTTGTACGGTGTGATTGGTGTGGCTGGTATGAGTCTTACCCGAGATTCAAAATCCTTCCTTATTGTGTACGCTCGTCCGGGCACAGTACCTAACTGAGGCTTGGAGGAGGGTCATAGTGGGAGGAGCCAGTGCACACCAGGTAGTCTAAGATCTTTCTAGAGTGCCCAGCCTCCTTCGGAGCCCGCTATTCCCCATGGTCCTTACGGAGTTCCCAGCATCCACTACGGACTACGAGAAATAGAATTACCGGTGAGTAAATTCTTATTTTTTATAGTCTTACTATGTTTTTTTTTTTTTTTAGTGACTTTTCTTAACAGCGTCTTAAACGCATACTAGAAAGAGTCGCTCCAACAACACTCCACCGGGTCGCAACAACGCTTACCTTCGCGGTATAGTGCGGTCTCGACTAGCGTCTGTGTCGGATGATTCTAGCAGGACCAGCAGACGTAACCAGGCTGTGGCCGGAGCATGGGGACAAGGTAAGGCATCGGTTTCCTCTTACTAGGGGGTCCGGACACAGCTTCACTGTATTGGAGGAGACTACAAACGGTGCTTGATGCGCCGCCACTCTTAAGTGCAACAGCGCTATGCTTTAGGGATCATAGGCGCCAGGACTAGGTGAGGCCACGATCCTTAGAGTTTGTCAACGGGGGGAGTTAGACGCTCTCTTGGCCGCCCCTCCCCCAAGTTCATGACCAGTTTCCATGAACTAATGACCTCACTTCCGGCTCAGACGCTACCACGAGGGTACTTGGTCGCAGCTTAGAAGCTGCGATGGTGTACACTAGACTTTCCACCTAGACCCGGTCGCAGACAGGAGCATCTGCATACACTTACCGTTCAAAGAGCGTCTGTGTCCATTAAAGAGCGTTTGTGTCTCATCAGTCATCAAGAGCGGCAGTGTACACTAGTAGCGTCTGAATCCACTCAGCGTCTTGAGAGCGTATTGATGGATATGGAAGTGTGGTGAGTCTCCCTGTATCCCACTCTATGGAGAAATGGGTTATACAGTACTAAAAATTCTCTCTACTTGTTAGTATGAATTGTTAATTTTTGGTACATATTGCATATGAGGCCTGTATATTACTGTTGTTTTCTGCATGATATGTCTGAAAAACTGGTTAAAAACAGAAATACAATTTTCCCACTTGTAAGTTATTATGATGGTGATTGTATTCTCATATGACAATGTCTATTATTTTAACATGTGACTGACTGCTAGTATGTCTGCTGACTTTTTTATATGTTATCAGTTCTGTTCTGAACCTCAATTCAGGTACACGGTTGTGGTCAGATTGATCTCACTTCTATATATTTATATATAGGTGATTTTCAGTCACAAATTGTGTAGTCATAAAAACAGATTATTACCATGTCTGTGAGCGGCAAAAGTGACGAGGAGAACTTATCAGACACTCCTACATCCTTAACATGTTTATCTTGTAAAACAGGGTTAATTGGAATAGGCCAGTTGGACACTTATGAGGGGTTATGTGCAAACTGTTTTGCTTTTCAGCAAAGTAAAAAGCAGGAATTGGTTCAACAACCAATAGAACCACTGTGGAGTATGTTTGCGCAGACTTTGTCTTCAATAGCAGACAGATTAACTCCTGCAGCTCCACCCCAGGGAATAGGTTAATCTATTAACCCATACATGCAGCTCCCTCCCTATGGTTTGGTTCCAGTAGCCTCTAAAAGTAACCAGGCTATTAACCAGGGTACAAGTAAGACTAAAGTAGATACGTCTATGTTACAGACTACACAAGATGATACAACAGATGATACAGTATATTCAAATACTCCGTATGATGATCAGTCGCAGAGTTTCAGCTCAGAGGATGTAGCTGAACTTATTGATGCAATGAAGGCTATTCTCTCTTTGAAGGAGTCAGCCAAAACAGTGTCAAAATCTAAAGCACCTGTGTTTAAACAAACAAAAACAGTTAAGACTGAATTCCCAGCGTCGGAGGATCTGACAAATGATGGAAGAACCTTGGGCGACGCCCAGTAAAAAATATAAATTTCTCTGACGTCCCAAGTGGATGCTGGGGACTCCGTCAGGACCATGGGGAATAGCGGCTCCGCAGGAGACAGGGCACAAAAGTAAAAGCTTTAGGATCAGGTGGTGTGCACTGGCTCCTCCCCCTATGACCCTCCTCCAAGCCTCAGTTAGGTTTTTGTGCCCGGCCGAGAAGGGTGCAATCTAGGTGGCTCTCCTAAAGAGCTGCTTAGAGTAAAAGTTTTGTTAGGTTTTTTATTTTCAGTGAGTCCTGCTGGCAACAGGCTCACTGCAACGAGGGACTTAGGGGAGAAGAAGTGAACTCACCTGCGTGCAGGATGGATTGGCTTCTTAGGCTACTGGACACTAGCTCCAGAGGGACGATCACAGGTACAGCCTGGATGGGTCACCGGAGCCGCGCCGCCGACCCCCTTGCAGATGCTGAAGAGAGAAGAGGTCCAGAAATCGGCGGCTGAAGACTTCTCAGTCTTCATGAGGTAGCGCACAGCACTGCAGCTGTGCGCCATTGCTCTCAGCACACTTCACACCAACGGTCACTGAGGGTGCAGGGCGCTTGGGGGGGCGCCCTGGGCAGCAATGAAAGTACCTATGCTGGCTAAAAATACATCACATATAGCCCCTGGGGCTATATGGATGTATTTAACCCCTGCCAGGTTGTCCGAAAAACGGAAGAAGCCCGCCGAAAAGGGGGCGGGGCCTATTCTCCTCAGCACACAGCGCCATTTTCCTACACAGCTCCGCTGCTAGGAAGGCTCCCAGGCTCTCCCCTGCACTGCACTACAGAAACAGGGTTAAAACAGAGAGGGGGGGCACTTATTTGGCGATATTATTATATATTAAGATGCTATAAGGGAAAACACTTATATAAGGTTGTCCCTGTATAATATAGCGTTTTGGTGTGTGCTGGCAAACTCTCCCTCTGTCTCCCCAAAGGGCTAGTGGGGTCCTGTCCTCTATCAGAGCATTCCCTGTGTGTGTGCTGTGTCGGTACGTGTGTGTCGACATGTATGAGGACGATGTTGGTGAGGAGGCGGAGCAATTGCCTGTAATGGTGATGTCACTCTCTAGGGAGTCGACACCGGAATGGATGGCTTATTTAGGGAATTACGTGATAATGTCAACACGCTGCAAGGTCGGTTGACGACATGAGACGGCCGGCAAACCAATTAGTACCTGTCCAGGCGTCTCAAACACCGTCAGGGGCTTTAAAACGCCCATTTACCTCAGTCGGTCGACACGGACACTGACTCCAGTGTCGACGGTGAAGAAACAAACGTATTTTCCATTTGGGCCACACGTTACATGTTAAGGGCAATGAAGGAGGTGTTACATATTTCTGATACTACAAGTACCACAAAAGAGGGTATTATGTGGGGTGTGAAAAAACTACCTGTAGTTTTTCCTGAATCAGATAAATTAAATGAAGTGTGTGATGATGCGTGGGTTTCCCCCGATAGAAAATTATTGGCGTTATACCCTTTCCCGCCAGAAGTTAGGGCGCGTTGGGAAACACCCCTTAGGGTGGATAAGGCGCTCACACGCTTATCAAAACAAGTGGCGTTACCGTCTCCAGATACGGCCGCCCTCAAGGAGCCAGCTGATAGGAGGCTGGAAAATATCCTAAAAAGTGTATACACACATACTGGTGTTATACTGCGACCAGCGATCGCCTCAGCCTGGATGTGCAGCGCTGGGGTGGCTTGGTCGGATTCCCTGACTGAAAATATTGATACCCTTGACAGGGACAGTATTTTATTGACTATAGAGCATTTAAAGGATGCATTTCTATATATGCGAGATGCACAGAGGGATATTTGCACTCTGGCATCAAGAGTAGGTGCGATGTCCATATCTGCCAGAAGATGTTTATGGACACGACAGTGGTCAGGTGATGCAGATTCCAAATGGCACATGGAAGTATTGCCGTATAAAGGGGAGGAGTTATTTGGGGTCGGTCCATCGGACCTGGTGGCCACGGCAACAGCTGGAAAATCCACCTTTTTTACCCCAAGTCACATCTCAGCAGAAAAAGACACCGTCTTTTCAGCCTCAGTCCTTTCGTCCCCATAAGGGCAAGCAGGCAAAAGGCCAGTCATATCTGCCCAGGGATAGAGGAAAGGGAAGAAGACTGCAGCAGGCAGCCCATTCCCAGGAACAGAAGCCCTCCACCGCTTTTGCCAAGTCCTCAGCATGACGCTGGGGCCGTACAAGCGGACTCAGGTGCGGTGGGGGGTCGTCTCAAGAGTTTCAGCGCGCAGTGGGCTCACTCGCAAGTGGACCCCTGGATCCTACAAGTAGTATCCCAGGGGTACAGATTGGAAATTCGAGACGTCTCCCCCTCGCAGGTTCCTGAAGTCTGCTTTACCAACGTCTCCCTCCGACAGGGAGGCAGTATTGGAAACAATTCACAAGCTGTATTCCCAGCAGGTGATAATCAAAGTACCCCTCCTACAACAAGGAAAGGGGTATTATTCCACACTATATTGTGGTACTGAAGCCAGACGGCTCGGTGAGACCTATTCTAAATCTGAAATATTTGAACACTTACATACAAAGGTTCAAATCAAGATGGAGTCACTCAGAGCAGTGATAGCGAACCAGGAAGAAGGGGACTATATGGTGTCCCTGGACATCAAGGATGCTTACCTCCATGTCCCAATTTGCCCTTCTCACCAAGGGTACCTCAGGTTCGTGGTACAAAACTGTCACTATCCGTTTCAGACGCTGCCGTTTGGATTGTCCACGGCACCCCGGGTCTTTACCAAGGTAATGGCCGAAATGATGATTCTTCTTCAAAGAAAAGGCGTCTTAATTATCCCTTACTTGGACGATCTCCTGATAAGGGCAAGGTCCAGAGAACAGTTGGAGGTCGGAGTAGCACTATCTCAAGTAGTTCTACGACAGCACGGGTGGATTCTAAATATTCCAAAATCGCAGCTGTCTCCGACGACACGTCTGCTGTTCCTAGGGATGATTCTGGACACAGTCCAGAAAAAGGTGTTTCTCCCGGAGGAGAAAGCCAGGGAGTTATCCGAGCTAGTCAGGAACCTCCTAAAACCAGGAAAAGTGTCAGTGCATCATTGCACAAGGGTCCTGGGAAAAATGGTGGCTTCTTACGAAGCGATTCCATTCGGCAGATTTCACGCAAGAAATTTTCAGTAGGATCTGCTGGAAAAATGGTCCGGATCGCATCTTCAGATGCATCAGCGGATAACCCTGTCTCCAAGGACAAGGGTGTCTCTTCTGTGGTGGCTGCAGAGTGCTCATCTACTAAAGGGCCACAGATTCGGCATTCAGGACTGGGTCCTGGTGACCACGGATGCCAACCTGAAAGGCTGGGGAGCAGTCACACAAGGAAAAAATTTCCAGGGAGTGTGATCAAGTCTGGAGACTTCTCTCCACATAAATATACTGGAGCTAAGAGCAATTTACAATGCTCTAAGCTTAGCAAGACCTCTGCTTCAAGGTCAGCCGGTATTGATCCAGTGGGACAACATCACGGCAGTCGCCCACGTAAACTGCAAGGATTCTTCGCTGGGCGGAAAATCATGTGATAGCACTGTCAGCAGTGTTCATTCCGGGAGTGGACAACTGGGAAGCAGACTTCCTCAGCACGACCTCCACCCGGGAGAGTGTGGACTTCATCGGGAAGTCTTCCACATGATTGTGAACCGTTGGGAAAGACCAAAGGTGGACATGATGGCGTCCCGCCTGAACAAAAAACTGGACAGGTATTGCGCCAGGTCAAGAGACCCTCAGGCAATAGCTGTGGACGTTCTGGTAACACCGTGGGTGTACCAGTCGGTGTATGTGTTCCCTCCTCTGCTTCTCATACCTAAGGTACTGAGAATTATAAGACGTAGAGGAGTAAGAACTATACTCGTGGCTCCGGATTGGCCAAGAAGGACTTGGTACCCGGAACTTCAAGAGATGCTCACAGAGGACTCATGGCCTCTGCCGCTAAGAAGGGACTTGCTTCAGCAAGTACCATGTCTGTTCCAAGACTTACCGCGGCTGCGTTTGACGGCATGGCGGTTGAACGCCGGATCCTAAGGGAAAAAGGCATTCCGGAAGATGTCATTCCTACCCTGGTCAAAGCCAGAAAGGAGGTGACCGCACAACATTATCACCACATGTGGCGAAAATATGTTGCGTGGTGTGAGGCCAGGAAGGCCCCACGAAGAAATTTCAACTCTGTCGATTCCTGCATTTCCTGCAAACAGGAGTGTCTATGGGCCTCAAATTGGGGTCCATTAAGGTTCAAATTTCGGCCCTGTCGATTTTCTTCCAGAAAGAATTGGCTTCAGTTCCTGAAGTCCAGAAGTTTGTCAAGGGAGTACTGCATATACAACCCCCTTTTGTGCCTCCAGTGGCACTGTGGGATCTCAACGTAGTTCTGGGATTCCTCAAATCACATTGGTTTAAACCGCTCAAATCTGTGGATTTGAAATATCTCACATGGAAAGTGACCATGATGTTGGCCCTGGCCTCGGCCAGGCGAGTGTCAGAATTGGCGGCTTTGTCTCACAAAAGCCCATATCTGATTGTCCATTCGGACAGGGCAGAGCTGCGGACTCGTCCCCAGTTTCTCCCTAAGGTGGTGTCAGCGTTTCACCTGAACCAGCTTATTGTGGTACCCGCGGCTACTAGGGACTTGGAGGACTCCAAGTTGCTAGATGTTGTCAGGGCCCTGAAAATATAGGTTTCCAGGACGGCTGGAGTCAGGAAAACGGACTTGCTGTTATCCTGTATGCACCCAACAAACTGGGTGCTCTTGCTTCTAAGCAGACGATTGCTAGTTGGATGTGTAGTACAATTCAGCTTGCACATTCTGTGGCAGGCCTGCCACAGCCAAAATATGTAAATGCCCATTCCACAAGGAAGGTGGGCTCATCTTGGGCGGCTGCCCGAGGGGTCTCGGCTTTACAACTTTGCCGAGCTGCTACTTGGTCAGGGGCACACCCTGGCTGAGGAGGACCTGGAGTTCTCTCACTCGGTGCTGCAGAGTCATCCGCACTCTCCCGCCCATTTGGGAGCTTTGGTATAATCCCCATGGTCCTGATGGAGTCCCCAGCATCCACTTAGGACGTCAGAGAAAATAAGAATTTACTTACCGATAATTCTATTTCTCGTAGTCCGTAGTGGATGCTGGGCGCCCATCCCAAGTGCGGATTGTCTGCAATACTTGTACATAGTTATTGTTACAAAAATCGGGTTATTATTGTTGTGAGCCATCTTTTCAGAGGCTCCGCTGTTATCATGCTGTTAACTGGGTTCAGATCACAGGTTGTACAGTGTGATTGGTGTGGCTGGTATGAGTCTTACCCGGGATTCAAAATCCTTCCTTATTGTGTACGCTCGTCCGGGCACAGTATCCTAACTGAGGCTTGGAGGAGGGTCATAGGGGGAGGAGCCAGTGTACACCACCTGATCCTAAAGCTTTTACTTTTGTGCCCTGTCTCCTGCGGAGCCGCTATTCCCCATGGTCCTGACGGAGTCCCCAGCATCCACTACGGACTACGAGAAATAGAATTATCGGTAAGTAAATTCTTAATTTCCGAAAAAGTGGGATTCTTATTCATTTCCAGCTGCGGATTGTTCGAAAAGAGAAGTTCCTCCTAAAGTAGATACACATGTGCTGCGACTTGTGCATAAATCTGCTTTACCATTGTCATCTACCTCACTAAATGATGTCACAGACAGAAGGGTAGATAGCTTCTTGAAAAATATATTTTCTCTCTCAGGAGCAGTGGTAAGGCCTGCTATGGCTTTAGCCTGGATGGCAAGGGCAATGGTAGAATGGGTGGAGGAACTAGAGAATGGCCTCTCCCCTCCTAATAGGGAGAAGGAGTATCATCTAGGCCGTTTAAGACTAGCTGCCCAATATTTGGAAGAAGCGGCAATTGATATGGGTACAATTGCTTCTAAAGCATCAGCCTTGACAGTAGCCGCTCGTAGAGCAGTTTGGCTACGCACTTGGAAAGCAGATGCAGAATCCAAGAAAGCTCTGGAAGCATTGCCTTTCATTGGTAATATATTGTTTGGGAAACAATTGTCCGATATTCTAGAATCGGAAGCTGAATCCAAAAAAGTCAGATTTCCGGCTAGTTGTAACCCTAAGACTAGGGGTTCAAAATTTCGTCCATTTCGATGGCAAGGCAAAACAAAAGCTAAAGAGGAGTCTAAGCAACCCTAGTTCAATAGATCAGCCAGGGGTAGGAAGCAATGGGCTTGTAGAAAGCCAGCTTCCAAGCCTGAACAGAAACCATCGGCCGGAGGAGACGGGCCTCAGCCTGGAGGATTCCAGGGTTGGAGGCCGACTCCTTCATTTTGCACACATATGGCACCAGTTGACGACAGATACTTGGGTGCGAAGGTGGTATCTCTCGGTTATGGGTTCCCATTCAGGAGGCAGCCTCCTCAAAGGTTTTTTTGCACCAGCCCGTCTCTTATAGAGTCGAAGGCCAATGCCCTGCAAGAAGCAGTTCAGAAATTGCTTCAGTCAGGTGTGATTGTCCCGGTACCCCCATCACAAAGGGGACAGGGTTTTTACTCCAACTTATTTTTGATTCAGAAGCCAAATGGGTAATTCCGACCAATTCTCAATCTCAAAATGTTAAACAAATACATTTGGATTCCAAGGTTCCACATGGAGACGTTACGTTCTATAGTGTTGGCTATGGAACTGGGAGATTACATGGTATTTCTGGATATACAGGATGCTTACCTACATGTGCCTATAGCACGGTCTCATCAATGTTACCTCAGGTTTGCCATCCTCCAGCAACATTTTCAGTTCCAAGCCTTGCCCTTCGGGCTAGCAACAGCACCATCAGTGTTTACCAAAATTATGGTGGTTATGGCAGCTTATCTCCGCAAGCAGGGGATAAGAATATTCCCATAACTCGACGACCTTTTAATCCTAGCACATTCACAGGAATTACTTTTGAGCCATCTTCAACAGACAGTCGTTTGTCTACAAAGACACGGGTGGCTCATAAACTGGGAAAAGTCGTCTCTGAATCCATCACAGCGGATGGTTCATTTGGGGGCCATATTGGATTCAG
Source organism: Pseudophryne corroboree (assembly GCF_028390025.1). Taxonomy (NCBI): domain Eukaryota; kingdom Metazoa; phylum Chordata; class Amphibia; order Anura; family Myobatrachidae; genus Pseudophryne; species Pseudophryne corroboree. Next base: position 61,908,580 of record NC_086454.1, on the reverse strand, counting down.
GTCTACAGAGAAATTTTCTTACCAGAGAAAAAGATAGCCACGGTGCAGGTCATGACTCAAGAGGCGTTGCACACTCAGACAATGTCAGTCCATGCAGCAATGCGACTGTTGGGTCTGATGGTGTCAACCTTCTACATGGTGGAATATGCACAATTCCACTCCAGACCATTACAGCACCTTATTCTGACCAAATGGAACGGAAATCATTAGACAAAAAAAACCCCAGATGATAAAGTTTCCGGTAAATGTAAGAAGGTCTCTAGCTTGGTGGCTACAGAGGGACCATTTAAACAAGGGGAGACCCTTTTGGATAAAAGAATGGCAAGTCCTGACAACAGATGCCAGTCTTCAAGGCTGGGGAGCGGTGCTCGAAAGCCTTTGGTTCCAGGGAAAATGGACCAAAAGGGAAAGTCACCTGCCAATAAATAAGTTGGAAATAAGGGCCATTTATAAGGCTCTAGTTCAGGCAAAGGACAATCTGCAATGAAGACCAGTACAGATTCGCTCAGACAATGCAACAGCAGTAGCGTACCTCAGTCATCAACACCCAGAAGTGTTTCCCACTATAGTGAACAGATGGGGTCTGCCAGAGATAGATCTCATGGCGTCTCGTCTAAACAACAAAGTTCCGAGGTACGGGTCAAGAACAAAGGATCCCGGAGCGATCCTTGTAGACACACTGTCAGTAAAATGGAAATTTCATCTGGCATATCTGTTCCCTCCAATCTCTCTGTTACCCAGAGTAGTGCGGAAAATAAAGCAAGCAAAGGGAGCCATAATTCTAATAGCTCCAGCTTGGCCCAGAAGGCATTGGTATACAGATCTACTAAGGATGTCCGTGGAAGCACCAATATTGCTCCCTCAACGTCCAGATCTGCTAATGCAGGGTCCTTGTTGTCACAGCCACCTGGATCGTCTGCCTTTGACGGTGTGGCTGTTGAAACCTCTATCCTAGAAGCTAGAGGATTTTCAAAACAAGTAATTCAAACTATGTTTAGAGCAAGAAAACCTTCTTCAGCTCGTATTTATCATCGAATATGGCAAGCCTATATTCATTGGTGTAGTGAAAAAAGTTTGAATCCAAGATCTTTTAAAGTATGCAGGATTTTGGATTTTCTTCAAGCAGGATTGGATAAGGGGTTAAAAGTAGCTTCCTTGAGAGCTCAAGTATCCGCATTAACTGTATGGTTTCAGAGAAAGATTGCTGACTTACAGGATGTGCGTGCGTTCTTTCAGGGAGTTGTACACATTCAACCTCCATTTGTTCCTGCTGCAGCTCCCTGGGATTTGAATCTGGTTCTTAAAATCCTTCAGGGACCTCCGTTTGAACCACTTAAGAGAGCAGATCTTAAATGGTTGACGGCTAAGGTGCTCTTTCTACTGGCAATGGCGTCAGCTAGAAGAGTGTCAGATTTAGGAGCACTGTCGTGTAAGTCTCCTTTTCTAAGTTTTTTTTCCAGATAAGGCAGTTCTCAGAATTAGATCTGGTTATCTTCCGTAGGTGATTTCAAAGTTTCACCATAACGAAGCGATTGAAGTCCCAGCTTTTCAGGTTTCCGGACTTTCTGTGGGAGAAGCGTCGCTGGACGTGGTCCGGGCGTTAAGAATCTACGTAGATCGTACTAGTGCCATAAGAAAAACAGATTCTCTCTTCATCCTTTATGGATTTCATAGAAGAGGATGGCCTGCTACTAAACAGACGCTGGCTAGATGGCTCCGAATGGTAATTTCAGAAGCTTATTCTCGTGCTGATCTTTCTACTCCGGCTAATGTCTCTGCTCACTCTACACGTAAGGTAGGTCCTTCATGGCCAGCACAACATGGTGCTTCAGCAGAACAGATTTGTAAGGCAGCCACATGGTCTTTCATTAACACTTTTATTAGACATTATGCCTTTGATACTTTCGCCTCTCATGACGCTGAATTCGGGCGAAAGGTTCTCCTGTCTAATCAGGAGTGTCCCCACCACTAAAACTGGCTTTGGGAATCCCAATGTTATCCTGTGGATAACCTGTGGACCCAGCCAGAGAAATAGACGTTATGGTAAGAACTTACCGTTGATAACGTGATTTCTCTTAAGTCCACAGGTATCCACAGGGGTCCCACCCTGACGCTCCTGATTTGAGGATCTTTACAATCCCTATACCTCTTCCCTCTTGCATGGAAGGGTGTGCATGTGTGTTCTTATCGCCTGAATAGGTTTCTACCTGATGCTCCTGCCTAAATTGCTGTTGAAAGAACTGATTTGACGGAGTCAGTGGGCGGGATTATATGGAGAAGCCCCGATGCATCCTGGGAGGCCAGAAAGCTTGTGACCGTTTGGTGCCATTTCTGCTGTCGCTCCGGCATATCCCAATGTTATCCTGTGGATACCTGTGGACATAAGAGAAATCACGTTATCAACGGTAAGTTCTTACCATAACGTCTATTTAACACTGCCATTCATTTGATTTTCACTTAGCTATATTGATTATATTGTGTATCTATTTAGAACTAGGAGCGCCATGTATCATTATTCACCACTCTCTGGTCCTATATTGTATATTTGTTGGGGGTGAGGGAGACACCCCTGAGTGTGACATATGATTTAGGCTGCACCTTCATTGCACACTTTATTGAAGCCTGTCATTTTGTATTTTACACGGAAAAAGAAGCTGTTTTCTGGGTGCACCGAGAACCCCACAATTGATACTTAAAATATAGCTTTTATTCTTTTTACTACAGTAATTCTTGTTGTCCTGACGAAGCAGCCTCTGTGAAACGTACGTAGGCGTTTACTGCTATGTGAATCTAACCACTGAAATGCTCTATGTCCGCATGCTATTGTTATGATGATACCTTAGTTTATGATATTGGCCATAACCGTGTGACAGTACAACTTAGTGGAGGCTACGGTGGTGAGAGCGCTGTTGAATGAACTAGCCGCACTAAGCGTACTGCCTTGGAGCGGCCACACGTTGTCTGGTCCGTACCAGCTGGTGTGAGCGGCTTCAGAACGGCCGCAGTTTGAACGCCAGAAGCTGACTACTAATGCCTCTAATGTGTAATGTCTAGCAAACACAGCTGTGATAAACATCAAACACGATTATGACCCATTTAGGTGACATTATTATTGATAGTGTTGTGTATCCGGTAATAACACCTGAGTATTGACGGACTTGCTGGGCAAACTTATTACCATTGCTCAAAAGAGACCCCACACACTGCACCTATGAGGAGTACAAGAATAACATACTTAATATAAAAGTATTATCTGAGCTGTGGTAGATGACCATTTGAAGTAGCGGGAGTGAGCGGCTTGAATATGGCTGCGGTGCAGTTAGTAAAAGACTAACTACGACAGCGCGAAATAACATCTAATAAAAGGATATACCAATTAAAAGTGCATGGAAACACTCAAATTTATTTATACGATACTTATCCAGAAATATAGAGCACCCAGCGAGCACAACATTAATCAATGGGATATACTGGTTATCAAATTACCGGTGTATTTAATATAACTTGTGTTTTATAACTAAAAGGACATTAAATATAATCTATTCACACAAACTATTGTATGTTAACATATGACCATCAGATAAGGACATACATATAAAATGAAATTAAAGGACATAGGGAACTCGATCAGCACAAGTAACCATAGTCACAGGGTGCAGTGTCACTGGCGGACCCGCGGGACACTAGCACGGTGAACAAAGGTACAATTGGAAACTGACCTATCCGTTTAGCCCTAATGTGTCCTTTTGATAAAGCTAAATATTTATCGTATATAAAACCCTTTATGAGGTCTAAGAACACTGTACGCTATTCACGTATGGAGTACCGTAAGGGTACGCTCGTTGCGTAGCAATCGCTTAGCCGTAGTCGAGACGCTCAAGCGTCACGTTCGCTCACGGCCAAGAGATCGCAGGCACGCTATTGGCTGCCGTCTAACGTAATGATTCGCTATAGCGTAGCGGACGCTCGGGACCACGAGGAGATCACCAGCGGCGCTGACGCTCGCAATGTTAAACCTTTATATCTAGACCATAAACAGTAAATTATGCAGTAAAACCTTAGTGTAGAAATAGGGTGTAGATGCAACCTAGTGTAACCTTATTAACTCAAATGCTGTTCGAGCGTCACCGACGCTCTGAGAATACTAAACACTATAAGAAATACACAGATACCTGGGCTTAGGGTCCAACGCCTAATAAATATATATTATGAATGATATACTTGCAAAAGAATTAACACAATACAAGTCATACACTACAATATAACATAGACTACCTAACCAGATAACTACACAGGAAATACAATACAATACAATTATGTTTTAAGGGAAAATAAGAGAGAAAGAGGAGAAGAGAGAGAGAGAAATGGCCCACAATAACAGTAAGAACAATATGATTGCAGCGAAGCTTACACATGTGAGGAACAATCGCTGCGCAGTTATTCAATGCTGAGAATCTTTGTGGAGAAAATACTTGACCTTACCCATACTGGCAGTCCCTATATACACAACCCTACAATACCGCATGGGACAGAAGCTAGACTCCATTTTATTAAAGCTCCCATGATTCCAAAGACTGCACCACATGGTTGAAAGGGGGAGGGGAAAATACCCGGCAGCAGCCATTTTAGATTTGCAGGTCCAAACACATGGCACTCTCTGCTACACCACAATCACATAGCAGAAGACACAAGACTCCATTTTATTCCAAAATGTCCAAGCCTCAGAACAATGCATATGTTCTGATTTTACAATTCCAAACCATCTAAATCACCTTTCACAATTTCAATCCAACTTCCTAGAACCATCTTATTCACTTTCACATTCCTAACAACTTCCTAGAACCATCTTATTCACTTTCACATTCCAAACAACTTCAGTATCTCAATAACCAGAGCATATTCATCACAAGACCAGATCACAATGTAACCACACATCTCAGCCTGCCATTGCTACCAGCACATGTTCAAACGTAACTGCATGGTGGTATTTATGATTAACAAGATATATTATAACTAACCAGCACAATCTATTTTAAATCACCATAGGCAAACAAATACCACAAGTACTATGCTACAGATTGTCTACTGTTCCAATTCATCACAGACTTCACAGAGTGTCAACACAAACACCCAACAATCACACAACCAAGTTACAATATCCTATTTAATCCAGCACCATTGACCTTAAAGCAATCTGTCTATATTTCCTTATCTAGCCATGTGAATTCAATACTTAGCCTTTAGTTTGTAGGTCAGTCCTGGGGATGTAGCCGCCATGCTGCTGGGTGCCAGGTAGCTGTGTGAGTGAGTGAGCCCTGTGATCTCCAGTGGGTATATCATACCCTCATTCCAGCTGTGGGGGTGTGTCAACAACAAGATGTGTGTGTGTCCCTCACAGCATGTGAGCCAGCTGCATCAGTGGCCTTGGTTATGCAAAACAATGGGTGATGACCAACACATTCCTGTCTTGTGGGAAGCTATTGTTTGGCGAATACTATCTCACTGTCCACTCTCAGTTGAGACAATGACATCTCAGCAATCATTCTTCTGGAGACAAATCCGGCCCCATTGGTAAACACAGGTGTTGGCCCTCCTCATTGAGTCTCAAAGCTCAGTGTAATTAAAGGCTATTGTACTCCGTCTGCAGGAAAGATACTGATTTGGAATACAATTAATCTTCAATTACTATTCCTGTGCTTACCTATGCATAACACCATGTGAAGCCCTCCCAACATGCAAACTATTGTTTGGGGGATCTCTAAGGTCAAAGAGCCATTTGAGACCCACTGATACCTGCTGGACTCAGGGGAATATTAACTTATAAAATACATTATTTTGATTAAATTATGTAACGATTGAGTCGCACGCTACGAACACATAAACTCTACCGTAAATGCGCACACCGTGCGCCTGCGGGTGCACGCGACTGTGAGTATGCGCACGTACGGGAGAGCGTACGCATGCGCAGCACGTACCTGTGTGAGGTGCAAATATGGTAGTGTGCATAGAGAGATTTTTCTGACTTTGACAGTCCACCCTTTGGCAGTCAACAATAACTGCCACCTTCTAAAACATTTCAAAAAGAGAAAAATATATGTCAGGGGTTAATACATTTCCATGGTTGGGTAAGGGAGGAGAGAGGAGAAGGTGTGAAGAGGGTATGACCTAGTGAGATAGCAGAAGCATGTGTGTATGAGTCCATGTTTGGGGGGTCATGTATCATCGTGCCGTACGTGTGGTACATCAAGCTTCGAGGTATTGCGAAGTATACATTTGAATTCCTTCTTATCCCGTATTAAGGGTCTGTGGATGGGCTGTCAAACTTTACCGAGCTCTTTTCGGCTGTGGTTGTAACAAAATGGGGGAGCACATTTTAGTTGATGATACATGAATGGGGGAGATATGTGATTGCTGATATCTGTGCCTGTATTCCCTATCGACTATGTGTGTCATTACCTGAGGGTTGTAGAAATGAAGAAAAGACATAATTACGGTAAATGCGGTGGTATTCTATGTCAGGTAAATGTACATTCGTCGATTGAGGTCTTGTTTGGTGTCTGTTGAATGCAGTCTTCTTTGTGCTTTTGCCCATTAGGTGCGAGCAAAAAGCTTTGTCAATGTCCATAGATTTACAAAAATGTTGGGCTAGCGTAATTTTAAAATTTCTAGGGAAACTGGGGATCTATGGCAAAGTTCATCAAATCTCTGGGTATAAGGTTGTCAAAACTTCTTCTTTAATCCATCCGTTGTCTGTATACAGGATCATCAAACTCCTCGTCAAAAGTGGGTCTTTTTACCTAGGAGAAACCGGAAAAACATGTGAAAGAAACGGACCGTATAATCGCATTTTCATCACATCATTGTTTCTACCGTTGGGTCATAAATCAAATCCATTGGAATTACAATTTCCCCACTCCTTAGACTCATTACCTCAGGTGGTACTTTTCCAATATAACACAATCCTTCTGAGTTTGGGGCAAGCCGCTCATACGCCTTTCTCCCGCATGTGAAATATGCATCATCGGGGAGAACATATGGGACTGAATATGTCATTACCATGTTACACATTTTCCATGTGAACTCTCCTAACCCTGATTCTCCCATCTGTCTAGTACACCTATCAGTTTGTACGATCTGTGCACTGTATCCTAGTGATACCTCTCCAACTCTCGTGATCCTATTTCCTAGGGTATACCTATATCGGAAAGATTTTCCTCTACTGGCTATGTGGCGTATAAGCTCTGTATCTGTAGGCATTCTATCTGCTCTATATGAAAAGGTCATGGTTTGGTTGCTCCATGACACTTCCCAACTTCCCGGCTTTCGGGGATTGGTAATGTTAAAACATATTAGGGATCTATCCACATGATATTGGTGGAGCTTCAAACTAGGAGGACTGGAGATATTAAACCTCCTGTCCACCGGCCTCCCACCACTTAGCTCAAGTACCTCCCCTATCGTTAAAGGAAATGGTACTAGTCCTGATTTGCTATGACCTTGAGGTACTTGAGAGCATACCCAACAATCTGTTTGATTTAACACACTACCCACTAAGGAGTGATAGTCACTCAAGGGATGCCGGTCCATGTGGATATTAAAACTGGATTGGCATTTCTTGATGCACCCATCCTCAACTACGTTGTCACCGAGCCTACAGATACAGTTTTCTTTTCAGCTAACAATGTTTACAAATAACATGGCTGCTAGATCGTTTCCGGTACTCGCCTTTTGCTTGGTGGTTGTATTGCTATTGGAAATTTACACCTCCGTCTCAGTCATCGGAACCTTTCTGGATCCTTTCTCGACCTCACTGGTACTCTCGCCGGAACAGACTGTTCTGGTCAACATCATGGTCAACAGGAAAATCTGTATCACAGTCTCTTGGGGCAAGTCCATCTTACAGGAGGAGAAAAGAAGAAATTTGTAATGGGGGTACAGGAAAACAGTTTGAGGGGGAGAGAAACTTGTTACAATAATTAAGTTCTCTAGTCTTGTTGTTCTTCTTGTTCTGCTGTCATCTCAAAGGTGCTGTCTCTCAGTCTTCCAAACGAACATTCCGGTGATGCAATATTCCTTCCAAACCAGCGATCTCTCTGTAAGGAGCAAAAAATCTTGCATTACCATTTGTCTAACTGAGGTGTGACATACCATCTTTAAAACATGAAAACATGAGAAAGAAGAGAGAAAACAAAAAAAAAACAAAAGAGAGAGAGAACAATTCATATATGTATATATCACATAAATCAACAGAGAACAACAACAGGGAAAAAAACATTTTTCAAACATAAACGTTTTCTAAAACATTGTCAGATCATCAGGCTGTCATATCTACATGTCCAATGGTTTCCTTGCGCAGTCCCTCCCCCCAGCACTTCCATATTCCATTGTCTGTATCTGGCCAGAATACATTGATGCAGATAGGTCATGCTGGGGTTTGGTAGACTTCTGCAAAGACCAAGTATATATGCAATGTTTGAATCCTACCAATAATCGTCAGAGATGGGGAGAGAGAAAAAGAAACATTTCACAGATACATTTACAACGTTTCACCCGGTCATTCCTGTGTCTTCAGGGATGACCTCCCAATTTATTAACTATAACCTCAGGCTTACCATCAATCCTAATGATCACCTTTCCTGATTGCACATTATGGGTGTGGGCCAAAATTCTCCTATCTGATCCCTGATTATAATTTGGTGTGTTATGATTTTGCTCATTTCTTGGTCTAGGGGGTCTAACTTTATGTGGGTTATTACAGTTGCTGGCATAATGCCCTTCTCTTTTACAAAGAAAACAAACCCGGGGCTTCTTCCAAGTGTCAGTGACCTGGGGTCTTGGTTGATTTGATGCCTCCTCAAACGCTCGGATGCTCATCGCCATCAACCGCTTTCCCTGTGCTTCCCTGCTTCCTTGGATATCATGATTATGTCGTTGTCTAGGGCGTTGATATACCTTCTGTGAATCTTTGATCATACACTTAGATCTTTCCTCGGATCTGGGAAATCGGACATGATTGATCTCAATTCTGTCCGGGACCAGGGATGGCGCATTGCACTGTCCTTGACGGGAATGATTCCCTGATCGTCAGTCTTCCCATTGGGGACTGTGATCACCCTGACAGGACTAAACTCAATTACATCACCTTGTTTTGGTCTTACAATATGGGGTACATTTGTTTGTGCGTGATATAAAACTTTGTACGTACCTGTGAACACGACCTCACCTGACCCTCCGTTAGGGGCTTTGATTATTGCCTTTACCGATTTGGTCGCGTCCACCTGGATGTCCTGTGTGATGGCTGCTGGAAGAGGTGCCGACATCGTGTTGGGTTCACTTTCTTGCTCGTATTCCTGAGGGAAGTTTGACATGGGGTGCAACTTGCACGGGTTAATAGTTGTACATTTAACAGCATTACAATTATCATTGTTATGTTTATTACACTTATTCTTATCATCTGTACTACAGTTGCTAAGTGCGTTTTTATTGTTCAACATTGTGCCTTTCTCCGCAACCATAATCCTCTCCATTGCCACATCTCTCCTCCCAAGATGAGTCAGATATGTCAGTTAGCTCTCTTTGCATTTCACTTTCCTGTTGCCATAACTTTAAACAATCATAATGTTTGATCCGTCTCTTTGCTGGTTCAATAAGACCTATCCTTCTCCTTAGATTTAGTAACACTTCTGGGCTAAAGCTACCTATTCTTGGGAATTTCTCCCCGTCATGTACAGTCATTCTTTCCCATTCATCACATAAAACCTCTGTGTGTGAACCGTATTTTTCACACATTACATACTAAATCAACCCGAACCGAGGTTGATCGCCCCCTACCTGAACAACTGGCCCCCATAACTTGCAGGTGTTGCTTTTCTTCAGCGAACCCTTACAAAAACCAAGATGTCCGGGGCAGGCTGGCGGTGAAGTTTACCGAGTACTCCACTCACTTCTCGCCCACGTTGGCCAGTACACAATCACTGTATCCAGAGCTGTTGTACCCAACCTAGGGCCCCTGTGAACCTTTATTTACTGGGGCGCGTTCCCCAGCAAGTATCGGTTGTTGGATAGTTCCTGAGTGACCAGCGAACTTCCCTTAAAATAAAAAAATTTCACAAATCACGTTAGAATGTACAAATAGTTTTATGACCGGTTTCGTACACAAATGGTACCGGTCAGACTAACTAGTGCACACAATTACGTGCGGTACAATCGTTTAGCACATAAGCAACTAATCTTATGTACTGAGCGACCAGTGGAATCGAAAATTTCGGCTGCGAATTCCTTCAGCCAGAGCTTAAATGGCCTATATGGGTTCCGCACCAACCCTTCTTGGTGTTGTGCTACTTGTCTCTATAGCGGACTTTACCTGGACCTCCTTGTCTGTATGACCTCCTGGTCTGTATGACCTCCTGGTCTGTATGACCTCCTGGTCTGCTATACTCTAATGCTCAAATTTTATGTTTTAACCAGAGATGCCTCCCTAGCCACCATGCACGTCACTTACATGTATGTACCTTCACGAGAACTCGATACTTTTCTTGTGGTTCAACCTCAAAATTGTATATAACACACTCACTCACCACATGTACACTTTTGTTTCTATTTCTGCGCAGAAATTTTTCTTTAGACCAGATGTGTTGTGAATTTGGAGAAGGATCTGTTAATCTAAATTTCGGATACTAAAATAGACTTGCGCTATTTACCACGTTGCAACCTTTTCGCCTGTTGCAATAACACTATCGTGTGATTTGAGTTACGTGGGCGTACCCGGACGCTCCGTTGCGTAATATACGCTGCGTGCGTCGGCCTTTGAGTTGCGTACGCGAGTCTCAGCCCTTTGTTAGAGACACGTGCACGCAAAGCAAATATCCACCGTAACACAATGTACACTTTTATCAATGTAGATGATCCTCGATCATCTACCGCGCACCACACCAATCTCTCCTTATACCTTAGGTAGAGTTGCGTGTGGACTTTTTACAATTATACCCTTAAATATTACTTTTTATCTTTTTAACTACTAATAGCAACAAATCTTTCTTAGCACGTTATCAATGCAAATGGCAAACAGGAAGGTGAGATGTGAAACTTACACAAATGAACATGCAATTCTAAATTAATCTAATAACATATATTGATGTAAGCACACGCATATAGATATTACATATATGAGACCCTATTAGTGCTTCTACTTTGCATATGAATGTGCAATTTCTTTCACTGCTGGGAGAGAGAAAAAAAAAAAAACAACAAACCAGTCCCACAGGTCATTTGCATTTCAATGGCCATCCTACAAATAGCAGCGTTATAACAGGTTCTTGAAGAGAGACCGTTACAAAAAAAAAAAAAACTACTTGTGTATTTCTTAAATCAAATATTTAATTATTAACTGTTATTAAACTCTATCTGAACTACTTATGATTGACTATGATATGGACTAAACAAATGCATTAAAAAAAAACTCATTAAATGATTTCTTTTTGACAGTGGATGGCTGATTATTTCCTGAGTCAACTGAAAATCAGCCGTTCAAAAAAAATATATATATTTTTTTTTTACCTTCCCAAAATGTCCGCTGCTCCTCCCCCATCCATGAGGTTTACACAAAATGGGGGACAGACCTTTTGTCACAAAGAAAAATCATCATGCCAGCCCCTTTTAGTTATCACGCTATGCAGAGCGATTAAAAATAATTTTAAACCTATTTAAACAGACAAACCATCCAATCTGCGTGTGCAGTTGGCACCAAATAGAAATAAAAACCAGATTTACAAAGACAATAACGTACTGTTCTTACCTTCCAGTTCCCGAATTCCCTCAGCACTCCTTACCAAGTGAAGCAGGCGCTTATCTGGTCAGCACTGCAGTATCCCCGACCTCCAAACGGTTTAACGAGGGATACTACCTTCCACTCTTTGCTGACCGATAATGTCTGCTGAAGTTACCTAGTGCAGATATGTGAAGACCGGAGGAGCCGCCAATTGATAAAGCTAAATATTTATCGTATATAAAACCCTTTATGAGGTCTAAGAACACTGTACGCTATTCACGTATGGAGTACCGTAAGGGTACGCTCGTTGCGTAGCAATCGCTTAGCCGTAGTCGAGACGCTCAAGCGTCACGTTCGCTCACGGCCAAGAGATCACAGGCAGGCACGCTATTGGCTGCTGTCTAACGTAATGATTCGCTATAGCGTAGCGGACGCTCGGGACCACGAGGAGATCACCAGCGGCGCTGACGCTCACAATGTTAAACCTTTATATCTAGACCATAAACAGTAAATTATGCAGTAAAACCTTAGTGTAGAAATAGGGTGTAGATGCAACCTAGTGTAACCTTATTAACTCAAATGCTGTTCGAGCGTCACCGACGCTCTGAGAATACTAAACACTATAAGAAATACACAGATACCTGGGCTTAGGGTCCAACGCCTAATAAATATATATTATGAATGATATACTTGCAAAAGAATTAACACAATACAAGTCATACACTACAATATAACATAGACTACCTAACCAGATAACTACACAGGAAATACAATACAATACAATTATGTTTTAAGGGAAAATAAGAGAGAAAGAGGAGAAGAGAGAGAGAGAGAGAGAGAAATGGCCCACAATAACAGTAAGAACAATATGATTGCAGCGAAGCTTACACATGTGAGGAACAATCGCTGCGCAGTTATTCAATGCTGAGAATCTTTGTGGAGAAAATACTTGACCTTACCCATACTGGCAGTCCCTATATACACAACCCTACAATACCGCATGGGACAGAAGCTAGACTCCATTTTATTAAAGCTCCCATGATTCCAAAGACTGCACCACATGGTTGAAAGGGGGAGGGGAAAATACCCGGCAGCAGCCATTTTAGATTTGCAGGTCCAAACACATGGCACTCTCTGCTACACCACAATCACATAGCAGAAGACACAAGACTCCATTTTATTCCAAAATGTCCAAGCCTCAGAACAATGCATATGTTCTGATTTTACAATTCCAAACCATCTAAATCACCTTTCACAATTTCAATCCAACTTCCTAGAACCATCTTATTCACTTTCACATTCCAAACAACTTCCTAGAACCATCTTATTCACTTTCACATTCCAAACAACTTCAGTATCTCAATAACCAGAGCATATTCATCACAAGACCAGATCACAATGTAACCACACATCTCAGCCTGCCATTGCTACCAGCACATGTTCAAACGTAACTGCATGGTGGTATTTATGATTAACAAGATATATTATAACTAACCAGCACAATCTATTTTAAATCACCATAGGCAAACAAATACCACAAGTACTATGCTACAGATTGTCTACTGTTCCAATTCATCACAGACTTCACAGAGTGTCAACACAAACACCCAACAATCACACAACCAAGTTACAATATCCTATTTAATCCAGCACCATTGACCTTAAAGCAATCTGTCTATATTTCCTTATCTAGCCATGTGAATTCAATACTTAGCCTTTAGTTTGTAGGTCAGTCCTGGGGATGTAGCCGCCATGCTGCTGGGTGCCAGGTAGCTGTGTGAGTGAGTGAGCCCTGTGATCTCCAGTGGGTATATCATACCCTCATTCCAGCTGTGGGGGTGTGTCAACAACAAGATGTGTGTGTGTCCCTCACAGCATGTGAGCCAGCTGCATCAGTGGCCTTGGTTATGCAAAACAATGGGTGATGACCAACACATTCCTGTCTTGTGGGAAGCTATTGTTTGGCGAATACTATCTCACTGTCCACTCTCAGTTGAGACAATGACATCTCAGCAATCATTCTTCTGGAGACAAATCCGGCCCCATTGGTAAACACAGGTGTTGGCCCTCCTCATTGAGTCTCAAAGCTCAGTGTAATTAAAGGCTATTGTACTCCGTCTGCAGGAAAGATACTGATTTGGAATACAATTAATCTTCAATTACTATTCCTGTGCTTACCTATGCATAACACCATGTGAAGCCCTCCCAACATGCAAACTATTGTTTGGGGGATCTCTAAGGTCAAAGAGCCATTTGAGACCCACTGATACCTGCTGGACTCAGGGGAATATTAACTTATAAAATACATTATTTTGATTAAATTATGTAACGATTGAGTCGCACGCTACGAACACATAAACTCTACCGTAAATGCGCACACCGTGCGCCTGCGGGTGCACGCGACTGTGAGTATGCGCACGTACGGGAGAGCGTACGCATGCGCAGCACGTACCTGTGTGAGGTGCAAATATGGTAGTGTGCATAGAGATATTTTTCTGACTTTGACACTTTACAATCTGATTAGTTATTATTGTTCATACATTACATGACCACCAGTAAATGAATATCAAAGAAACAACACAGGAATTAAGGACTATGGGGCAGATGTATTAACCTGGAGAAGGCATAAGGAAGTGATAAACCAGTGATAAATGCAAGGTGATAAATACACCAGCCAATCAGGTCCCATATGTAAATTAACAGTTAGGAGCTGATTGGCTGGTGCATTATCACCGTGCACTTAACACTGGTTTATCACTTCCTTATGCCTTCTCCAGGTTAATACATCTACCCCATTGTTTGCTGTTGTAAATATTCAGAAGCTCCATTTCGTGAGAGTTAGGATCTCCTGGAGAAGAATAGATTTGAATCAACAAAAATACGGAACCTTACAAATATAATATTAAACATTTCAGCGGGGGGCTATAATGCCTTTATTGGAAGATTAAATAACAGATAAAACAGAGCAGTCTCTGTTTTTAATCATTTTAAAACACTTTCTTTACTTTCACTAACTCTATAGAAATTTTTATATTTCATAATGGCTGAACAAGAATTATTGTATTAAAAATGATATTAATAAGTTAGATGTTAAATATCAATTGTGAGGTTCTCGGTGCACCCAGAAAACAGCTTCTTTTTCTGTGTGTTTGTGTTATAGGTCTATAAGCTATGAGTAGCACTCCCAACTAGTTATATAAATGGGTTTATATTTATACCATAGAGCAGTGGTTTCCAAACTTTTTTGAATCACGGCGCCCTAGAATATCAGAATTTTTTTCACGGCACCCCTAGGCCAAAAATTTCTTATTGAGAAATTTAGAAAGAAATATTACATTAAGTAGATTGCGTTTATATGTCATCCTTAGGGTCAGTTGTGTGGTGAGGGCCAAGATTTGTTCTGTTTGGCCACATATTTTATGACAGGCAGCCACCAGAACTGGTTTTGCCTATTATATTGACCATGAATAATTTGAATTGGTCCTGGACCACCAACCCAGGGCACCCCTGCAAGTGTCCCGAGGCACCCCGGGGAGCCACGGCACACAGTTTGGGAACCTCTGCCATAGAGTATTTTTTTACAAAAGGGAATAAGAGAACCGAGTACTACTTAAATTAATACTGTTGCAGGAGTATTTCTTTTTGTGGATATCACTATCATGCTGTTTTCTGCAAGTGACTGGCCTCTACCGGCTCTCACACCGCAGGTGCTGTAGATGCATTAGTTGCAGTTGCTAATAACCAGCATAGGTCATTCCGTCTATAATATGTATACCTTTTTTTTCCCCCATTAAAAAATGTACCCCTTTCAGACCGCACAAATAACCCGGTATCGACGCGGGTTGCTGTGCGGTGTGAAAAGGTCACTCCCAAATTCCGGGGTTGCCTGACCTGGTAATTCAACCAGGGAATAAAGAAGGATTCTTCCCAGTTATTACCGGGTCAGGTGCAGTGTGAACCAGTTACCCGGGTTGATGCGACCTGGTACCCGTTCACAGCATAGGGAGAGGTGGCGCGGAGATGATCTCATCTCCCAGCACTGCCGATGCAGCAGCGGTCCCAGCCCCAGATGGCAACCTGGGATGGGAAGCCAGTTCTCAGGGTCCGGGGTTGGGAAGCCAGTTCTCAGGGTCCGGGGTTGGGAAGCCAGTTCTCAGGGTCCGGGGTTGGGAAGCCAGTTCTCAGGGTCCGGGGTTGGGAAGCCAGTTCACCCGGGAAGGGCCTGTTTCCAATTCCCGAGTGCGACCCAGCATTTGCGATCTGAAAGCGGTATTAGTGGCCACTTTATTAGGTATTTTTTTCTTAGGTCAGGGTTGGTCCTCGCTGCTTAAGGCATTTTTTGCTCGGAACGCTGCTTCTCTGTTGTGTTTTGTATTGTGCACCCATCTTGGTAAACTCCAGAGAATTGTGCATGAACCCAGTAGGAGATCAGCAGCTGTGGTCTGCACATTAGCTGACCCTCTTGACCAGGTCTGCATGCTTTTATACAAAGCGTTGCTACCACATGATTGGCTGATTTAGGTATTTGCATTAATGGGCATGTGTTTCTTCGAAGTTGCTACATCTGTCTCCAGTGCACTTCCTCTCGCAGTAATCTATCTATGATTCCTTTGATCCGCTCTTGTCTGGGCACTGGGTCATTGAGCGATGCTGTTTTACACTGTCATTCACTTTGTGTTACAGTTTCATAGTTTATTTTATCCCCTTGTTAGGTCTTACTTTGGAATGGTTGTGTTTCATGGTAATTCTTTTCTATATATAGTGCTTTCAGACACTTTAAGGGGAATTCAGTTAGGTGCGTGGAAAGCTCTGGTTTTCACACCCTGGTCATATTCAGTTATTCAGCATTTTCCCTGCGCGATCAACCCTGGGTTCATTTGTGCTAATCCATAGATTCCGTACAGAGTGCTGAAATCTGAGTTTCCCTGTGCGTTAAATGCAGAGTCTGCACCCTCTGGGGCTTAACGCGTGAGGTTCCCACAGCTGGTCGAATCTGGCAGTACGTTCAATTAGCTACAGAGTAAGCCTGGCTCTTAATTTATTCTCCCCCTTGATGGTACCTTATAATAAAGGTGTACCTAAGAAAGTGGCCATTGAGAGCATATTGCCAATGACTGACTAGCAAGCCATATGGTTAGCTATGATTTCTCTAACGTCCTAGTGGATGCTGGGGACTCCGAAAGGACCATGGGATTAGCGGCTCCGCAGGAGACTGGGCACATCTAAAGAAAGCTTTAGGACTATCTGGTGTGCACTGGCTCCTCCCCCTATGACCCTCCTCCAAGCCTCAGTTGGATCTCTGTGCCCGAACGAGAAGGGTGCACACTAGGGGCTCTCCTGAGCTTCTTAGTGAAAGTTTTAGTTTAGGTTTTTTATTTTCAGTGAGACCTGCTGGCAACAGGCTCACTGCATCGAGGGACTAAGGGGAGAAGAAGCGAACTCACCTGCGTGCAGAGTGGATTGGGCTTCTTAGGCTACTGGACATTAGCTCCAGAGGGACGATCACAGGCCCAGCTTGGATGGGTCCCAGAGCCGCGCCGCCGGCCCCCTTACAGAGCCAGAAGGCAGAAGAGGTCCGGAAAATCGGCGGCAGAAGACGTCCTGTCTTCAACAAGGTAGCGCACAGCACTGCAGCTGTGCGCCATTGCTCTCAGCACACTTCACACTCCGGTCACTGAGGGTGCAGGGCGCTGGGGGGGGCGCCCTGAGACGCAATAATAAACACCTTGGATGGCAAAAAATGCATCGCATATAGCTCCTGGGCTATATGGATGCATTTAACCCCTGCCAAAATACATAAAAAAAACGGGAGATAAGGCAGCCGATAAAGGGGCGGAGCCTATCTCCTCAGCACACTGGCGCCATTTTCCCTCACAGCTCCGTTGGAGGGAAGCTCCCTGGCTCTCCCCTGCAGTCACTACACTACAGAAAGGGTTAAAAAAGAGAGGGGGGCACAAATTAGGCGCAGTATTAACTATACAGAAGCTATAAGGGGAAAAACACTTATATAAGGTTATCCCTGTATATATATAGCGCTCTGGTGTGTGCTGGCAAACTCTCCCTCTGTCTCCCCAAAGGGCTAGTGGGGTCCTGTCCTCTGTCAGAGCATTCCCTGTGTGTGTGCTGTGTGTCGGTACTTTTGTGTCGACATGTATGAGGAGAAAAATGATGTGGAGACGGAGCAGATTGCCTGTAATAGTGATGTCACCCCCTAGGGGGTCGACACCTGAGTGGATGAACTGTTGGAAGAAATTACGTGACAGTGTCAGCTATGTATAAAAGACAGTGGTTGACATGAGACAGCCGGCTACTCAGCTTGTGCCTGTCCAGACGTCTCATAGGCCGTCAAGGGCTATAAAGCGCCCGTTACCTCAGATGGCAGATATAGACGCCGACACGGATACTGACTCCAGTGTCGACGGTGAAGAGACAAATGTGACTTCCAGTAGGGCCACACGTTACATGATTGAGGCAATGAAAAATGTTTTACACATTTCTGTTAATACGAGTACCACCAAAAAAAAGGGGTATTATGTTCGGTGAGGAAAAACTACCTGTAGTTTTCCTAAATCTGAGAAATTAAATGAGGTGTGTGATGATGCGTGGGTTTCCCCCGATAACAATTTCTAAAATGTTATTGGCATTATATCCTTTCCCGCCAGAGGTTAGGGTGCGTTGGGAAACACCCCCTAGGGTGGATAAAGCGCTCACACGCTTGTAAGGGCTCTATCCTCTCCTGAGATGGCCGCCCTTAAGGATCCTGCTGATAGAAAGCAGGACGGTATCCTAAAATGTATTTACACACATACTGGTGTTATACTGCGACCAGCAATCGCCTCAGCCTGGATGTGCAGTGCTGGGTTGGCGTGGTCGGATTCCCTGACTGAAAATATTGATACCCTAGAGGGACAGTATATTTTTGCCTATAGAGGATTTGAAAGATGCATTTCTATATAAGCGTGATGCACAGCGGAATATTTGCCGACTGGCATCAAGTCTAAGTGCGTTGTCCATTTCTACCAGTAGAGGGTTATGGACACGTCAGTGGTCAGGTGATGCGTATTGCCTTATTAAGGGGAGGAGTTATTTGGGGTCGGTCTTTCAGACCTGGTGGCCACGGCAACAGCTGGGAAATCCACGTTTGTACCCCAGGTCGCCTCTCAACATGAGAAGACGCCGTATTATCAGGCGCAGTCTTTTCGTGGATAAGCGGCCAAAAGGTTCCTCATTTCTGCCCCGTGACAGAAGAGGAAAAAGGCTGCAGAAATCAGCCAGTTCCCAGGAACAGAAACCCTCTCCCGCCTCTGCCAAGCCCTCAGTATACGCTGGGGCTTTACAAGCAGAATCAGGCACGGTGGGGGGGCCCGTCTCAATGAATTTCAGCGCGCAGTGGGCTCACTCGCAAGTAGACCCCTGGATCCTTCAGGTGATATCTCAGGGGTACAAATTAGAATTCGAGACGTCTCCCCCTCGCCGTTTCCTAAAGTCGGCTTTACCGATGTCTCCTTCTGACAGGGAGACCGTTTTGGAAGCCATTCACAAGCTGTATTCCCAGCAGGTGATAATCAATATACCCCTCCTGCAACAGGGAACGGGGTATTATTCCACACTGTTGTGGTACCGAAGCCGGACGGCTCGGTGAGACCGATTCTAAATCTAAAATCTTTGAACACTTACATACAGAGGTTCAAATTCAAGATTGAGTCACTCAGAGCAGTGATTGCGAACCTGGAAGAAGGGGACTACATGATGTCTCGGGACATCAAAGATGCTTACCTTCATGTCAAAATTTACCCTTCTCACCAAGGGTACCTCAGGTTTATGGTACAGAACTGTCACTATCAGTTCAGACGCTGCCGTATGGATGGTCCACGGCACCCCGGGTCTTTACCAAGGTAATGGCCGAAATGATGATATTCCTTCAAAGGAAGGGAATTTTAGTTATCCCTTACTTGGACAATTCCCTGATAAGGGTAAAATCCAGGGAACAGTTGGAGGTCGGGGTAGCACTATCTCAGGTAGTGTTGCTGCAGCACGGTTGGATTCTCAATATTCCAAAATCGCAGCTGGTTCCGACGACTTGTCTTCTATTCCTAGGGATGATCCTGGACACAGTCCAGAAAAAGGTGTTTCTCCCGGAGGAGAAAGCCAGGGAGTTATCCAAGCTAGTCAGGAACCTCCTAAAACCGAGCCAAGTCTCAGTGCATCAATGCACAAGGGTTCTGGGTAAAATGGTGGCTTCCTACGAAGCAATCCCATTCGGCAGATTCCACGCAAGAACTTTCCAGTGGGACCTGCTGGACAAATGGTCCGGGTCGCATCTTCAGATGCATCAGCGGATAACCCTGTCACCAAGGACAAGGGTGTCCCTCCTGTGGTGGTTGCAGAGCGCTCATCTTCTAGAGGGCCGCAGATTCGGCATTCAGAACTGGGTCCTGGTAACCACGGATGCCAGCCTGCGAGGCTGGGGAGCAGTCACACAGGGAAGGAATATCCAGGACTTATGGTCAAGCCTGGAGACATCACTTCACATAAATATCCTGAAGCTAAGGGACATTTACAATGCTCTAAGCTTAGCAAGACCTCTGCTTCAAGGTCAGCCGGTGTTGATCCAGTCGGACAACATCACGGCAGTCACCCACGTAAACAGACAGGGTGGCACAAGAAGCAGGAGGGCAATGGCAGAAGCTGCAAGGATTCTTCGCTGGGCGGAAAATCATGGGATAGCACTGCCAGCAGTATTCATTCCGGGAGTGGACAACTGGGAAGCAGACTTCCTCAGCACAACCTCCACCCGGGAGAGTGGGGACTTCACCCAGAAGTCTTCCACATGATTATAAACGTTGGGAAAAACTCGACAGGTATTGCGCCAGGTCCAGGGACCCTCAGGCAATAGCTGTAGACGCTCTGGTAACACCGTGGGTGTACCAGTCAGGGTATGTGTTCCCTCCTCTGCCTCTCATACCCAAGGTACTGAGATTGATAAGATGGTGAGGAGTAAGCACTATATTCGTGGCTCCGGATTGGCCAAGAAGGACTTGGTAACCGGAACTTCAAGAGATGCTCACGGAGGATCCGTGGCCTCTACCTCTAAGAAGGGACCTGCTCCAGCAAGGACCCTGTCTTGTTCCAAGACTTACCGCGGCTGCGTTTGACGGCATGGCGGTTGAACGCCGGATCCTGAAGGAAAAAGGTCATTCCGGATGAAGTCATCCCTATCCTGATCAAAGCCAGGAAGGATGTAACCGCAAAAACATTATCACCGCAATTGGCGAAAATATGTTGCGTGGTGCGAGGCCAATAAGGCCCGACGGTGGAAATTCAACTGGGTCGATTCCTACATTTCCTGCAAACAGGAGTGTCTATGGGCCTGAAATTGGGGTCCATTAAGGTTCAAATTTCGGCCCTGTCAATTTTCTTCCAAAAAGAACTAGCTTCAGTCCCTGAAGTTCAGACGTTTGAAAAAGGGGTACTGCATATACAGCCTCCTTTTGTGCCTCCAGTGGCACTTTGGGATCTCAATGTAGTTTTGGGTTCCAAAAGTCACATTGGTTTGAACCACTTAAATCTGTGGAGTTACAATATCTCACATGGAAAGTGGTCATGCTGTTGGCCCTGGCCTGGGCCAGGCGCGTGTCAGAATTGGCGGCTTTATCCTGAAAAAGCCCTTATATGTTCCATTCGGACAGGGCGAAATTGAGGACTCGTCCTCAGTTTCTCCCTAAGGTGGTTTCAGCGTTTCACCTGAACCAACCTATTTGTGGTGCCTGCGGCTACTAGGGACTTGGAGGATTCCAAGTTGCTGGACGTAGTCAGGGCCCTGAAAATATGTTTTCAGGACGGCTGGAGTCAGAAAATCTGACTCGCTGTTTATCCTGTATGCACCCAACAAGCTGGGTGCTCCTGCTTCTAAGCAGACGATTGCTCGTTGGATTTGTAGTACAATTCAGCTTGCACATTCTGTGGCAGGCCTGCCACAGCCAAAATCTGTAAAAGCCCATTCCACACGGAAAGTGGGCTCATCTTGGGCGGCTGCCCGAGGGGTCTCGGCTTTACAACTTTGCCGAGCTGCTACTTGGTCAGGGGCAAACACGTTTGCTAAATTCTACAAATTTGATACCCTGGCTGAGGAGGACCTGGAGTTCTCTCATTCGGTGCTGCAGAGTCATCCGCACTCTCCCGCCCGTTTGGGAGCTTTGGTATAATCCCCATGGTCCTTTCGGAGTCCCCAGCATCCACTAGGACGTTAGAGAAAATAAGAATTTACTTACCGATAATTCTATTTCTCATAGTCCGTAGTGGATGCTGGGCGCCCATCCCAAGTGCGGATTGTCTGCATTACTTGTACATAGTTATTGTTACAAAAATCGGGTTTTTTGTTGTTGTGAGCCATCTTTTTAGAGGCTCCTTCTGTTATCATGCTGTTAACTGGGTTCAGATCACAAGTTGTACGGTGTGATTGGTGTGGCTGGTAAGAGTCTTACCCGGGATTCAAGATCCTTCCTTATTGTGTACGCTCGTCCGTGCACAGTATCCTAACTGAGGCTTGGAGGAGGGTCATAGGGGGGAGGAGCCAGTGCACACCAGATAGTCCTAAAGCTTTCTTTAGATGTGCCCAGTCTCCTGCGGAGCCGCTAATCCCATGGTCCTTTCGGAGTCCCCAGCATCCACTACGGACTATGAGAAATAGAATTATCGGTAAGTAAATTCTTATTATTGCAAGTTTATAACTTGGTTTGGTGTTTATTATTAAACTTACATCTTGAGAAATTGATCTACTGTCTGAATCGCTAACATTACACAATAATTTAATGCTTGCGACACATGTAGTATACGTTAAAAGACCTACAGTATATTCCTTAGGCTAGAGCAGTGGTTCCCAAACTGTGTGCCTAGGCACCCTGGGGTGCCACAAGGGTGCCTTGGGTAGTTGTTCCAGGGTCAAATCAGTTTATTTATGGTGAATGTGATAGCCAGTGCTGGAGGCTGCTAATCATAAACATTTTGATAATCAGAATCACACCTGTACACCATCACATAACTGACCATAAGGATGACAGGTAGGCACAATTTATTTAATTTAATATTTTTTTTCCAACATTTATCAATAATAAACTTTTACCCCAGGGTTGCCGTGAAAAAAAAATGCTGATAATCTAGGGTGCCATGATTCAAGAAAGTTTGGGACCCATTGGGTTACAGTTTCCCAACCATAGTCCTCAAGTATCTCTAAAGGTGCATATCTCCCCATGTGTATGCACATTGACAGTCCAGGTTTTAAGGTTAGCTTAAGCACAGGTGACCTAATTAGAACCTCAGTTATTTTGATTTTTACCATCTGTGGATATTACAAAAACCTGGACTTGGTGTGCCTTGTGGCCCGAGGTTGGAAAACTCTGTTTTAGGCTATTACACATTATTAATTATTTGAATGCACATAGGGGGTCATTCCGAGTTGATTGCTAGCTGAAAATGTTCGCCGCGCTGCGATTAAGTAAAAAACGGGCACTTCTGCGCATGCGCGACGTACTTTCACAACGGCCGATGTATCTTTACACAAGGTTTAGCAAAGCTTTTCAGTCGCAATGGCCGCCGCAGAGTGATTGACATGAAGTGGGCGTTTCTGGGTGTCAACTGACCGTTTTCAGGGAGTGCTCGAAAAAACGCAGGCGTGCCAAGAAAAACGCAGGCGTGGCTGGCCGAACGCAGGGCATGTTTGTGACGTCAAATCCGGAACTGAATGGTCTGAAGTGATCGCAAGCGCTGATTAGGTCTGGAGCTACTCTAAAACTGCACAATTTTTTTTTGTAGCCGCTCTGTATCCTTTCGTTCGCACTTCTGCTAAGCTAAAATACACTCCCAGGGGGCGGCGGCATAGCGTTTGCACGGCTGCTAAAAACAGCTAGCGAGCGATCAACTCTGAATGACCACCATAGTTCTTTTAGTTGTGGCAAGAAGTATATTCATTGTTAGCGTCCTTGTTATTTGATTTTAGATGAAAGTTTTTGACTCTTAAGAAGTAGCAGGGCTATGCTAAACAGTCATTCAAACCCATGTTTTGGTTTATTCAGTCTTCTAATCTTGTGGTTATCATACGTTTTCAGTCAGTTATACACCTCGCTCATGTATATTACTAACCATTATCAGTATATAAATTAAAATAAGTAATATAACAACTAAGATAGTGAGACATACTTAAATACTTAAATACTTGCAAATCGTATTTCTTTATGCAAACTTCACTGCTCTCTCATACAGCCACCACTCCTCCTCCTATTCTCATTTTACTACCAGTTTACACACCATCCACACTATGGCCAGGCTGGCAACCCCCATTACTCATTGTCCTTCTAATCCTTTATTCTGTCCCCTGTTACCACCTCTATCCCTCTCTCACAGTCTCCTACATCTCATCCTCTCTCCTCTCCTCTGTCTGCCTCCCTATCCCTCTTCTGTTTCCCCATTGCAATTCACTTCTGCCCCTTCACACCACTTATACCCCACCACTCAACCCTGCTCTCTCCCTCCTCTGCCTGTCTCCTCACCTCTCCTCCACCAGTATCAAACTGCACTCCCTCCCTGTTTCACGCATGCAGTCACCCTTCCTAGCCAAGGCCCCAGCACCATCATCACACCCTCTTTATCCTCTCCTTCCAAATTACTCCTACCTCAACGCTACAGCAATCCTGATAATCTCATTCACATCTCTCCCACAAACTCATACCCCCTATCTTGTGCACTCTGGAATGCCAGATCTATTTGCAACAAACTGGCCCCCACTCATGACCTTTTCATTTCCAACTCCCTGCACCTCCTGGCCATTACAGAAACCTGGATTACTCCTCATGACACCACTTCTCCTGCTGCTCTCTCTGCTGGGGGCCTCACATTCTCACACACACCCCGACCCGGGGGTCGCCATGGGGGGGGTGGTGGGATCCTTTTACCCTCAAGCTACACATACCAACTTATACCTCCAGAACCTTCTCTTACATTCTCTACATTTGAGGTCCATGCATTACGCCTCTTCCAACCTACTAATCTTCGAGTTGCTGTAATTTACCGTCCACCTGGCATTTCCTCCAAATTCCTTGACAACTTTGCTTCCTGGCTACCTCACTTCCTCTCTTCTGACATTCCCTCCATTATTCTAGGTGATTTAAACATCCCTATCGATAACCCCACAAAATCACCTGCCTCTAAACTCCTTAACCTCACCTCTTCACTTGGTCTCTCCCAGTGGACCACCTCACCCTCCCATGTGAACGGGAGCTCACTGGATCTGGTTTTCACTCACCGCTGTGATATTTCTGATTTCTCCAATTCCCCTTTACCCCTCTCTGACCACCACTTGCTCTCTTTCAACTTATCTATCTCTGCTTCCCCATCTCTCCCTCCTAAGGCTACCATCACGAAGCGTAACATTGAGGCTATTGACACCTCATCCCTGTCCTCCCTGTTTGACTCCCTTCTCTCTCCTCTTCTCTCTCTCACATGCCCTGAACAAGCCACATCCCTATACAATGCATCTCTTACTTCTGCCCTTGACTCTGTTGCTCCGCCAACCACTATTCACCCTCGCAGATCAACACCTCAACCCTGGCACACCAAATGCACCAGATACCTACAAAAATGCTCACGTACTGCCGAGCGACAGTGGAGGAAATCACGCTCTAAAGCAGACTTCCTCCATTTCAAATTCATGCTCTCATCCTTCAGTACTGCCCTTTCCCTTGCTAAACAATCATACTTCAAAATCCTCATTTCTACACAGTCTTCCAACCCCCGGCGCCTCTTTGCCACTGTTAACTCCCTCCTCTGCCCACCACCACCTCCTCTCCCTTCCTCATTGTCTGCTCTTGACTTTGCCACTTATTTCACATCCAAGATTGACTCCATACGTCAGGATATCACTTCCCACCAGACCAGCAACCAGCCACCACCCATCCCTTGCCACCCCTCCCCTTCCCTCTTACCAACTCTGACA
The DNA here is from genome assembly GCF_028390025.1 of Pseudophryne corroboree. Lineage (NCBI taxonomy): Eukaryota > Metazoa > Chordata > Amphibia > Anura > Myobatrachidae > Pseudophryne > Pseudophryne corroboree. The sequence continues at coordinate 61,882,826 of NC_086454.1, read as the reverse complement.
TCTTTCTCCCAAGTATCTGGCGAGGAAGTCATGGCCCTCATCCGTTCCTCCCCCCCACAACCTCCCCGCTCGACCCTATCCCCTCCCACCTCCTCCGTTACCTCTCCCCTTCTGCCTGTTCCCATCTTGCCCACCTTCTCAATCTCTCCCTTTCATCAGGCACTGTCCCCTCTGCCTTCAAGCATGCTCTTGTCTCCCCTATTCTTAAAAAACCTACCCTTGATCCTAACACTCTCTCCAACTATCGACCCATCTCTCTCCTCCCCTTTGCCTCCAAACTTCTTGAGCGTATTGTCTATAATCGCCTCACTGCCTTTCTTTCCTCTCACTCACTGCTTGACCCATTCCAGTCTGGTTTCCGTTCTCTCCACTCCACTGAAACTGCCCTCACAAAAGTCTGCAATGACCTCCATGCAGCCAAATCTAAGGGCCACTACTCTCTGCTTATTCTTCTTGACCTCTCTGCTGCTTTTGACACTGTGGACCATCCTCTCCTTCTGCAAATCCTTCACTCTCTTGTCTGCGTGATACTGCCCTCTCCTGGCTGTCCTCCTACCTCTCTGATCGTTCCTTCTCTGTCTCCTCTCATGATGCTACCTCCCCCCCACTTCCACTAACTGTTGGTGTCCCCCAAGGCTCTGTTCTTGGTCCTCTCCTTTTCTCTCTCTATACGTCCTCTTTAGGTGAACTCATTAGTTCTTTTAACTTCCAATATCACCTCTATGCTGATGACACTCAAATCTACCTCTCCTCCCCTGATCTCTCCACGGCTCTCCTCACTCGTACCTCAAACTGTCTTTCTGCTATCTCTTCCTGGATGTCTCAGCGCTTTCTTAAACTCAACATGTCTAAGACTGAGCTGATCATCTTCCCACCCTCCCGCACAGCCTCACCTCCCACAATCTCATTATCCATTGATGGCACGACTATCTCCCTTAGCCCCCAAGTACGCTGTCTTGGCGTAATCCTTGACTCCTCCCTCTCCTTCAAACCACACATTCAGCACCTCTCACAAACCTGTCATTTTCATCTCAAAAACATTTCTAGAATCAGACCTTTTCTCACACAGGATGCCACTAAGATCATTATTCACTCACTGATTATTTCCAGACTGGACTACTGTAATCTCCTCTTAACTGGCCTCCCTGACAATCACCTCTCTCCACTCCAATCTATCCTCAATGCTGCTGCCCGGCTCATCTTCCTCACCAAACGCACTACGTCTACCTCCCCTCTCCTACAGGCCCTCCACTGGCTTCCCTTCCCTTTCAGAATCCAATTCAAACTTCTCACACTCACTTACAAAGCCCTCACCCACTCCTCTCCCATCTACATCTCTGACCTTATCTCCCTTTACTCTCCCACCCGTCCTCTTCGCTCTGCTAATGCACGCCGTCTCTCCTGTCTTCTGATTACTTCCTCCCACTCCTATCTCCAAGATTTTTCACGTGCTGCTCCCTTTCTCTGGAATTCTTTACCTCTCCCCCTCAGACTCTCCACCTCTCTACAAAACTTCAAACGGGCTCTTAAGACCCATTTCTTTACCAAACCTAGCCAAATCTCAACATAACCCTCTGTTCCACGCTCTCTATGTACCCCATCTGTGTCATCCCTGTCTGTCTACCCCTCCCCTTAGAATGTAAGCTCTCACGAGTAGGGCCCTCTTCCCTCATGTGCTTATACTTTTCTTACTTTAATAATCCTCAACTGCCCAGATCCCACAGTTTTTTGACCACCTGGAACTTATCTCTATGTTTACTGGTGTAGTTATGCTTAGTTGCCCTGTACTTGTCCTATATTGTATTCAACTGTAAGTCACTGTTTTCCTATCTTTTATGTGCATTTGTACTCTGTAATTGGGCGCTGCGGAACTCTTGTGGCGCCATATAAATAAAGGATAATAATAATAATAATAAACATACATTGTTGCCCTTTACAAATTGCACCTACCAAGTCAGGTGGATGCTTTAAAATTCGATACTTTTTTTGTTTGTTTGTTTTGTGCAATGGACATGTTACCTCGTAAGTTTGTATTGCTTTCAGATTAATTATTTTTTATCTTATTCATTTATTTCTTTTTTTTCTTTTTTTTTAGGATAAAATGGATGGCTTTGTACCTGCACACTTTCTTGGCTGGTATATAAAAGTGAGTGGTGATCAGAATTGATCTTTCCATTTTTTGAGTTTTGGATCTTCAGTGTTTATGAAGAATTTGTTTGATCATTTATGCATTTTAATGCTTAACCTGAAACCCTGCTTCTTGTCCATATAGACACTAGTGATAAGAGACTGGTGGATGTGTATGATGATCAGCGTTATGTTTGAGTTCCTGGAGTACAGCTTAGAGCATCAGCTGCCCAATTTCAGTGAATGTTGGTGGGATCATGTAAGTTACTGCATCACCACTCCATGTGCCATCTAGTTCCATCCTCTATGCTTGGCACTTAATGTAAACTTTCCTAGGTGTTTTAGTTCAAGAGAATAAGATATATAAATACGTAGCTATGTAGATGTATGTGCAGAACGGGTCTTGCGTCATTGCACGCAGGGCCCCCTGAGCCTCCCTACACAGACTTCCTGGCTTTGGCTGCGGTTCTACGATGGCCATTCTGAGTAACCTTAGTGTTAGGACGCAGCACTCAGATCAGCAATGCCAGCAGGAGGAGCCTTTCTCCCTCAGGTGTCTCCTGCTGCATCCATAGACGCCCTTCAATATATTTCTCATTACCCCCTCAATATCTCTCAATGACTATCTCTCTCATTGCTCCCTCCATAGCTCTTCACTGTCTGTAGCTCTCTAGCTGCTCACTCTGAGCCCCACTTTCTCCATCTCTCTCTGCATCCCCTCCTTCACAGCAGTCTCATTACCCACCTGAGCCCTCCTTTCTCTGTATCGGTCTCCTAGCCCCCTTCATAGTTCTCTCATTGCCACCTCCATTCCTACCCGCTCCATATCGTCTCACTGCCTCTGAGCTAACTGTATGTCTAACTGCCATCTGTCCATAGCAGTTTCTATCACCCCTTGAGTCCCCCTTCCTTCATATCGCGCTGCCCTCTCCATAGCAGTCTCTTTGCCACCTCTCTCCATATTGTTCTGCCCCCCCCCCCCCTTCCCTCCCCCCTCCATTAGTATAAGGTAGTAACTCAGGGGGTAATTCAGACCTGGTCACTGTTATGCATTTTTGCACAGCGGGCGATAAGGTCTAAACTGCGTATGCAATGCGCAGGCGCGTCGCACGGGTGTAAATCGGATCGCCGCTCAACGATGGGTTTGTGTGACAGATCCGTTTGTACGGGCGATCGTAAGGAGATTGACGGGAAGAAGGCGTTTGTGGGTGTCAACTGATTTTCAGGGAGTGTCTGGAAAAACGCAGGCGCGTCCATTCGTTTGCAGGGAGGGTTTGCAGTGATCGATGCGGCTGAGTAAGTCCCGGGCTGCGCAGAGACTGCACAAAATCTATTTGTACAGCTCTGCTACACATGCGTTCGCACACTTGCACAGCTAAAGTACACTCCCCCTGTAGGTGGCGACTATCTGAGCGCAGCAGTGCAAAAATCGCCTGCTAGCGATCAGGCCTGAGATAGGCCCTCAGGCTGCTGCGGCTGTGTGCAACTACAGCCACTTTGCTTGCGACTCCGGATAAGTCCTATTGTCTCCCCTCTGTGGCTTTACAAGAGACACATCTTGTATGTTTATCCAGCTCATAGAAAGCACATGGACTTGAAGTTGGGAGATTGCTCTAAATGCCATTGTTCTTATGTTGCCACTCTAGCCCATAACCCCTGGTTTTGAAGCAAAGTTACCTGATTTTAGGATAAGCTTTTGGCCTATCTCAGTGCTGGTTTTGGCCTTTGACTTAGAGTCACGCGGAAATCCCAATCCAGTCCAAGTTCTCCTGTCTCTGGGTCTAGTGAGATGATGGCGTTGGGTTTGGTATGCCGGCGGTCAACAATACCCGGTGGCTAGCTGTGCTCGTCACAGGTTCTATTCCCACTCTATGGGTGTCGTGGACACCCACGTGTAGGAATAGGTCCTGTCAACCGGGATTCCGGCTGTCGGCATTGTCAGTGATCGGGATTCCGACGTCCGTATCCTGACCGCTGGCATCCCGACTGCCGACAATGTAACCGCATACCAAACGATGCTTCTGGGTATTTGCTTCATGAGTGTGGCGGCTTCTGTTAGCATTGAGGTGAGCGTCAGGAATCTCTATCTAATGGGATGTTTCTACAGACATCCTCCCTGCTAAAGTCCAGTTCAGCATTCTCTGAGTATTTATTTGACCATACCTGTTCCGACAACTTACCTAATGTAATTCTGACCGATACCCTAGTATTCTACAGCTCAGTGCTTCTCAAATCCAGTCCTCGGGACACACTAATAGTGCATGTTTTCCAGGTTTCCTTATAGTATCACAAGAGAAATAAGAGCCACCTGTGGATCTTTTAAATTGTCAGTAATAAATACACCTGTGTTGCAGCAGGGAGATATGGAAAACATGCACTGTTAGTGTGACCCGAGGACTGGATTTGAGATGCACTTTGATTCCTTCTCCCAACCACCACCTCATCCTGGCTCCTGGTCTTCTCAAGTGCTAAATCGGATATTGACGGCCACTATTGTCTTCAGTCCTTTGTTTTTGTTTTTTTTCTTTCGTTTTGTCTGTCTTTACTATATTTGTGTTTCATGTAAACTTCTGTTGCTAAAACCGCATATTATATACAATATTGTATTCCATCACCCATATTTGTAGTGTTTGTCTTTTGTACAGTAGTCTACAACAGAGATTTAACAAAAAAAAGTAGTTTGTCGTTTTGTAGAGCCGTGTATTAAGTCTTGGTCTTTAATTTATGCCTTTTAAAGATATTTTTCCCTAAAACTCCAATCGAAATAAAAACAAAAATGTCAATCAATATAAATTGAGATTTAAAATTTGGATTGGGTGTGATTGTGCACTGCAGGGTATTAGTACAGATATAGGAAAACTGTATATCATTTATGTGATTTTGATTCAACAAAAATAATAATTTGTTCTGCTGTGTTAGGGTGTTCACTTCCAGCTGTAAAGCACTTGTACCAATTATAAACTGGATAGTCACTTTAGGTTCTATGACTTTCAGTTTAGCTCCTTCCATATATCTCTTAGAAGTGGTTATCACTTTGGAAAGTAATATAAAAAATATATATGTTCAGTATTTTGGGGATGGATGGGGGGGGGGGGGGGGGGATCAATAGAAAGATGGGCTTGCACGGAACACGGTAGGGGCAGGGGTGCTGACTGGGTCATGCAAGTCCAAATATAAAGAAATAGTTGCAGCATGTTTTCCTGGATCTGTACTGGTGCATGTAAGTGTGCACAACACCTGGGTTGGGATTGGAATGCCGGCGGTTGGGAATCCTGGGAGGTCAGAATACAGACCCCGGGATCCCGGCCGCCAGCGGGGCAAGAGCAAGAAAGCCCCTTGCAGGCTCGGAGGCTCACCACAGGTTCTGTTCCCACTCTATGGGTGTCGTGGACACCCACGAGTGGGAATAGCCTTGACGCAGCGGTTGGGATCCCGGCGTCTGTATTCTGGTCGACGGGATCCCGGCTGCCGCTGTAGTAACTACATCCCCAACATCTGATCCTCATTATTTATTAATCACTGTTAATCTTGTTTGTTTTTATTCAGTGGATTTTTAGGGGGGGGGGGGGGGGGGAGACCTTTCTGGTGTCTCTTTACATACTGACATTTAAACGAACATTAAATATCGTTTTATTTATTTTAAAGTGGATAATGGATGTCCTAGTTTGCAATGGTTTTGGGATTTATTGTGGTATGAAGACACTAAAATGGCTATCGATGAAACCCTATCAATGGCAGGGCCTGTGGAACATTCCAACATACAGGTATGTTGGGACGGCAGCCAAATATAATGTAATGTTTTTCTATAGTAATAAATCAGATCCTACTTGCCAACACTTATTTTATCCCGTCGCTGATGGAGGCTTAGCCAGGCGCTCTTATCGCTAAACACTGACCCCTCATGGTTTAATGCCAAGGATCGCGGTTCTGTAAAGAGGGGAAGTGGCCATAACAATGTGTTTCTCCTAGAACGGGTATATTGTCCCTTGCCCCCTTCTCATGGACATATGATTTGTGGCATTATGCTCCCCATTTTGTCCCTTTCAATAGGAAGTGGGTAGGAGGGGCACCTACTCTTCTGGGAGGTTATGGGACTCCCTGAACATTTGGGAGCCTCCCATACTTAGATATGCTAGGTTCCAGATCATGCACAGTGCAACATACATTTCCCAAACCGATACACATTCAATACAGCCTCAGCCCTTAATGCAGAAGTTTTATTTTATTCCTTGGATTTCTATGCTAGAAAAATGAGTTTAGGTATAATTTTGAAGCCATTTGTTAGCATTATAAAATCATATGTATAGCATTTTACGTGAAGTATATACATGTTCGAGTCACATTATTATGACCACCTCCTACATTTGACATCGGCAGTGCATAGCCAAAGAAGTACGTCATGTGTCATGCTTGGTGGGTATATAAGGTGTGCGATGGGACGTCTGCACACACATCACTCGTTGCTGTCATGGGTTAAAGTGGCGGTTTATCGGAGTTGCAAAAAGGGATGATTACCGGCTTTCAGGATAAGGGTGTCCGTATAAGCGCAGTGTGTGAACTGATCCCGTGCTGCTGTGGTGAAGGTGTATCATGACTGGACAAATAGCACCATTGCAAATAACCAGTGTGGAAACTGCGGAGCACCACGTGCCATTGATGTGAGAGGTGATGGTCCGCTAAGAAGGTGCGTGAGGGCTGACCGACACACTACAGTGGAGCGGCTCACCAGCAGAATGAACCTGGGGGCTACCAGACGTGTGTCTAAAACAACAGATCAGCCCGTCTAGCTGCAGTCCGTGCAACACACGGCGGTTACTCTGGCTATTAGTCATAACAGTGTGACTCGACCATGTATAATTAGTGTCACCATATTAATTAGATCATTATATTATGGCTTATATAGATATCACTTTAAGTAGGGTTAAACTTTCCCCACTATTTTGTTGGGAATTGAAAACGATGTAATTTGTATGTATTTTGTTTTTCTCTGACGTCCTAGTGGATGCTGGGGACTCCGTCAGGACCATGGGGAATAGCGGCTCCGCAGGAGACAGGGCACAAAATTTAAAAGTTTGACCACTAGGTGGTGTGTACTGGCTCCTCCCCCTATGACCCTCCTCCAAGCCTCAGTTAGGTTTTTGTGCCCGTCCGAGCAGGGTGCAATCTAGGTGGCTCTCATAAAGAGCTGCTTAGAGTAAAAGTTTTGATAGTTTTATTATTTTCAGTGAGTCCTGCTGGCAACAGGCTCACTGCAACGAGGGACCTAGGGGAGAAGAAGTGAACTCACCTGCGTGCAGGATGGATTTGCTTCTTAGGCTACTGGACACTAGCTCCAGAGGGACGATCACAGGTACAGCCTGGATGGGTCACCGGAGCCGCGCCGCCGACCCCCTTGCAGATGCCGAAGTAAGAAGAGGTCCAGAAACCGGCGGCTGAAGGCTTTTCAGTCTTCATGAGGTAGCGCACAGCACTGCAGCTGTGCGCCATTGCGCTCAGGCACACTTCACACCGGCGGTCACTGAGGGTGCAGGGCGCTGGGGGGGGCGCCCTGGGCAGCAATGTTAATACCTTTCTGGCTAAAAAGAATACATCACATATAGTCCATGAGCCTCATATAGCCTATATGGATGTATTTCACCCCTGCCAGGTCTCAGAAAAACCGGGAGAAGAGCCCGCCGGAATAGGGGGCGGGGCCTATCTCCTCAGCACACAGCGCCATTTTCCTACACAGCTCCGCTGCTAGGAAGGCTCCCAGGCTCTCCCCTGCACTGCACTACAGAAACAGGGTAAAAAACAGAGAGGGGGGGGCATTTTTTGGCGATATTATATATATTTAAGCAGCTATAAGGAAACAACACTTATATAAGGTTGTTCCTATATAATTATAGCGCTTTGGTGTGTGCTGGCAAACTCTCCCTCTGTCTCCCCAAAGGGCTAGTGGGGTCCTGTCTTCTATCAGAGCATTCCCTGTGTCTGCTGTGTGTCGGTACGTGTGTGTCGACATGTATGAGGACGATGTTGGTGTGGAGGCGGAGCAATTGCCGGTAATGGTGATGTCACCCCCTAGGGAGTCGACACCGGAATGGATGGCTTTGTTTATGGAATTACGTGATAATATCAGCACGCTGCAAAAGTCGGTTGACGACATGAGACGACCGGCAAACCAGTTAGTACCTGTACAGGCGTCTCAAACACCGTCAGGGGCTGTAAAACGCCCTTTGCCTCAGTCGGTCGACACAGACCCAGACACCGAATCTAGTGTCGACGGTGAAGAAACGAACGTATTTTCCAGTAGGGCCACACGTTATATGATCACGGCAATGAAGGAGGCTTTGCATATCTCTGATACTGCAAGTACCACAAAAAGGGGTATTATGTGGGGTCTAAAAAAAAACTACCTGTAGTTTTTCCTGAATCAGAGGAATTGAATGACGTGTGTGATGAAGTGTGGGTTACCCCTGATAAAAAACTGCTAATTTCAAAGAAGTTATTGGCGTTATACCCTTTCCCGCCAGAGGTTAGGGCGCGCTGGGAAACACCCCCTAGGGTGGACAAGGCGCTCACACGTTTATCCAAACAAGTGGCGTTACCGTCTCCTGATACGGCCGCCCTCAAGGATCCAGCTGATAGGAGGCTGGAAAATACTCTAAAAAGTATATACACACATACTGGTGTTATACTGCGACCAGCAATCGCCTCAGCCTGGATGTGCAGTGCTGGGGTGGCTTGGTCGGATTCCCTGACTGAAAATATTGATACCCTGGATAGGGACAGTATTTTATTGACTATAGAGCAATTAAAGGATGCATTCCTTTATATGCGAGATGCACAGAGGGATATCTGCACTCTGGCATCAAGAGTAAGTGCGATGTCCATATCTGCCAGAAGAAGTCTATGGACACGACAGTGGTCAGGCGATGCGGATTCCAAACGGCATATGGAAGTATTGCCGTATAAAGGGGAGGAATTATTTGGGGTCGGTCTATCGGATTTGGTAGCCACGGCAACAGCCGGGAAGTCCACCTTTTTACCTCAAGTCCCCTCCCAGCAGAAAAAGACGCAGTCTTTTCAGCCGCAGTCCTTTCGTTCCTATAAGAACAAACGAGCAAAAGGACATTCATATTTGCCCCGAGGCAAAGGAAAGGGTAAGAGACTGCAGCAAGCAGCCCCTTCCCAGGAGCAGAAGTCCTCCCCGGCTTCTGCAAAGGCCTCAGCATGACGCTGGGACCTTACAAGCGGACTCAGGGGCGGTGGGGGTCGCCTCAAGAATTTCAGCGCACAGTGGGCTCACTCGCAGGTGGACCCCTGGATCCTGCAGGTAGTATCTCAGGGTTACAGGTTGGAATTCGAGAAGTCTCCCCCTCGCCGGTTCCTAAAATCTGCTTTGCCAACGTCTCCCTCAGACAGGGCGACGGTATTGGAAGCCATTCACAAGCTGTATTCTCAGCAGGTGATAATCAAGGTACCCCTTCTACAACAGGGAAAGGGGTATTACTCCACGCTATTTGTGGTACCGAAGCCGGACGGCTCGGTAAGACCTATTCTAAATCTGAAATCTCTGAACCTGTACATACAAAAATTCAAGTTCAAGATGGAGTCACTCAGAGCAGTGATAGCGAATCTGGAAGAAGGGGATTTTATGGTGTCCTTGGACATCAAGGATGCTTACCTTCATGTCCCAATTTGCCCTTCACACCAAGGGTACCTCAGGTTCGTGGTACAAAACTGTCATTATCAGTTTCAGACGCTGCCGTTTGGATTGTCCACGGCACCCAGGGTCTTTACCAAGGTAATGGCTGAAATGATGATCCTTCTTCGAAGAGAAGGCGTATTAATTATCCCTTACTTGGACGATCTCCTGATAAGGGCAAGATCCAGAGAACAGCTGGAGGTCGGAGTAGCACTAACTCAAGTAGTGCTCCAACAGCACGGGTGGATTCTGAATTTTCCAAAATCCCAACTGATCCCGACGACACGTCTGCTGTTCCTAGGGATGATTCTGGACACTGTTCAGAAAAAGGTATTTCTTCCGGAGGAGAAAGCCAGGGAGTTATCCGAACTCGTCAGGAACCTCCTAAAACCAGGGACAGTGTCTGTGCATCAATGCACAAGAGTCCTGGAAAAAAGGGTCTCTCTGCTATGGTGGTTGCAGAGTGCTCATCTGTTAGAGGGCCGCAGATTCGGCATACAGAACTGGGTCCTAGTGACCACGGATGCCAGCCTGAGAGGCTGGGGAGCGGTCACACAAGGAAGAAACTTCCAGGGCGTGTGGTCAAGCCTGGAAACGTCTCTTCACATAAATATACTGGAACTAAGAGCAATCTACAATGCTCTAAGCCTGGCAAACCCTCTGCTTCAGGGTCAGCCGGTGTTGATCCAGTCGGACAACATCACGGCAGTCGCCCACGTAAACAGACAGGGCGGCACAAGAAGCAGGAGGGCAATGGCAGAGGCTGCAAGGATTCTTCGCTGGGCGGAAAATCATGTGATAGCACTGTCAGCAGTGTTCATCCCGGGAGTGGACAACTGGGAAGCAGACTTCCTCAGCAGACACGATCTTCACCCGGGAGAGTGGGGACTTCATCCAGAAGTCTTCCACATGATTGTAGTCCATTGGGAAAGACCAATGGTGGACATGATGGCGTCCTGCCTCAACAAAAAACTGGACAGGTATTGCGCCAGGTCAAGAGACCCTCAGGCAATAGCTGTGGACGCTCTGGTAACACCATGGGTGTACCAGTCAGTGTATGTGTTTCCTCCTCTGCCTCTCATACCCAAGGTACTGAGAATTATACGGCAAAGGGGAGTAAGAACGATACTAGTGGCTCCGGACTGGCCAAGAAGGACTTGGTACCCGGAACTTCAGGAGATGCTCACGGAAGATCCGTGGCCTCTACCTCTAAGAAGGGATCTGCTTCAGCAGGGACCGTGTCTATTCCAAGACTTACCGCGGCTGCGTTTGACGGCATGGCGGTTGAACGCCGGATCCTAAGGGAAAAAGGCATTCCGGAGGAGGTCATCCCTACCCTGGTCAAAGCCAGGAAGGAGGTGACTGCACAACATTATCACAGCATTTGGAGAAAATATGTTGCATGGTGTGAGGCCAAGAAGGCCCCAACGGAGGAATTTCAACTGGGTCGATTCCTACATTTCCTGCAAACAGGATTATCTATTGGCCTCAAATTAGGGTCCATTAAGGTTCAAATTTCGGCCCTGTCGATTTTCTTCCAGAAAGAACTGGCTTCAGTTCCTGAAGTCCAGACTTTTGTAAAAGGAGTACTACATATACAGCCCCCAGTGGCACCGTGGGATCTCAATGTAGTTTTGGATTTTCTCAAATCCCATTGGTTTGAGCCACTCAAATCGGTAGATTTGAAATATCTTACATGGAAAGTAACCATGCTACTGGCCCTGGCTTCAGCCAGGAGAGTGTCGGAATTGGCGGCTTTATCGTATAAAAGCCCATATCTGATTTTCCATTCGGACAGGGCAGAATTGAGGACGCGTCCTCATTTTCTGCCTAAGGTGGTATCAGCGTTTCACCTGAACCAGCCTATTGTGGTGCCTGCGGCTACTAGCGATTTGGAGGATTCCAAGTTGCTGGACGTTGTCAGAGCATTGAAAATATATATTTCAAGGACGGCTGGAGTCAGAAAATCTGACTCGCTGTTTATACTTTATGCACCCAACAAGCTGGGTGCTCCTGCTTCTAAGCAGACGATTGCTCGTTGGATTTGTAGCACAATTCAACTGGCACATTCTGTGGCAGGCCTGCCACAGCCTAAATCTGTCAATGCCCACTCCACAAGGAAGGTGGGCTCATCTTGGGCGGCTGCCCGAGGGGTCTCGGCATTACAACTCTGCCGAGCAGCTACGTGGTCAGGGGAGAACACATTTGTAAAATTCTACAAATTTGATACCCTGGCTAAGGAGGACCTGGAGTTCTCTCATTCGGTGCTGCAGAGTCATCCGCACTCTCCCGCCCGTTTGGGAGCTTTGGTATAATCCCCATGGTCCTGACGGAGTCCCCAGCATCCACTAGGACGTCAGAGAAAATAAGAATTTACTCACCGGTAATTCTATTTCTCGTAGTCCGTAGTGGATGCTGGGCGCCCATCCCAAGTGCGGATTGTCTGTAATACTTGTACATAGTTATTGTTACAAAAAAATCGGGTTTATTGTTGTGAGCCATCTTTTCAGAGGCTCCTACGTTATCATACTGTTAACTGGGTTCAGATCACAAGTTGTACGGTGTGATTGGTGTGGCTGGTATGAGTCTTACCCGGGATTCAAAATCCTTCCTTATTGTGTACGCTCGTCCGGGCACAGTATCCTAACTGAGGCTTGGAGGAGGGTCATAGGGGGAGGAGCCAGTACACACCACCTAGTGGTCAAACTTTTAAATTTTGTGCCCTGTCTCCTGCGGAGCCGCTATTCCCCATGGTCCTGACGGAGTCCCCAGCATCCACTACGGACTACGAGAAATAGAATTACCGGTGAGTAAATTCTTATTTTTTTTAATTGCCAATTTTGTTTTCCATTTCCAGAGGAAAAATGAAAAGAATTGCCTTCCAATTTACACCGTACAGCTGGGTAAAGTTTGAGTGGAAGCCAGCTTCAAATCTGCGCAGATGGTTAGCAGTGTGTGGAATTATATTTGTCGTAAGTATCTGGTCTAATTTCAATCATTTCTTGTTTGTTAATAATCCTAAATCTGTGCAAATGTGACGGAAGACTTGCAGGGCTGTGATTAGGGTTACATTTAGCTTAAAATACCATTGCCGACTTCCTGGCATCTTCACCAAACTAAAATCCCACCCCTACATCAAAGCCATCTGTATCTCTTGATTTTGGAAGTGAGCACTCAGAACCTTGATTATCTGAGTTTGAGAGTGTTTTTTTTATTAGCGGTTCAAACAAAAGTAGGGCAAACATGGCATTATAATTCTGCACATATACAACAGAGTACTGAAGCAAAAATGTCTGTGGTCCTATAGAACTAGTAAAATATCTGGTGGCTAATTATTACAGTAGTAGATTATTTCTGTATATATGTCTTTTAGTTTGTAATCTGCCCTTTATTCTTACAGTTCGTCTGGGGTGTTGTACATATATACTGTATGTCTTTTTTATAATTTGCTGTTCAGTTCATGTCTACAGTTTGCCTGGGGCTTTTTTTTTTTTAACCAAGTACACAGAATGATTGAAGCGCTGTACGATCAGAATAGATTTAAATTCTTTTCTTTTTTTTTTTTTTGGCTTTTTTTTTAAATCTTATGTGATTTGTTAAAAGTTATGTTTTAACTTCTTACAAGTGCGCACACAACTCTGTCTATACTTACAATTTAAGAGTACCCCCACTCTCTTTCTACATTCTCATTATTTATCTGACTCAGGGGAGCACCACCAACACGCACCACATTTTTATTTTGGTTTGTCTTGCACTGTGTGCTAAATCCTGCCCTACCAATCCCATTGGACAATCTTTAAGTGATCATGGTGGGGATCCTGTATGGATGCTCAATCTGTTTTTCTTGTGATTAATTCTTCCTTGTAAGGAAAGTTACAGGCTCCTCTGGCAGGTGTCATGGTGTGAAGATGGCTTTTAATGCTGACCCTTTAGCAGGCAATGTACAGCTGTCCATGTTTGCAGCATGGATTCCTAGCATTAAACTGGGAAGGACTGCTCCTAAGGCCATAGTGATGGGAGAAGTGCGCTTGAGCTTGAAGGGATAGTCTCATGCGTAGCATGAAGGAAAAGGTCTCCTTGGCACAACCTGTTAGGAGGCCTCTTTCCATTGCAGAGTTGTAGAGGGGTTTCATTCTTCAACGTCTGCTTGTGAGAAGGTATTCCAAGGTCTACATTTACTAAAGTGCAGGTTTTTAGAAGTGGAGATGTTGCCCATAGCAACCAGTCAGATTCTAGCTATCATCTTCTAGAAGGTGCTAGATTAATAATTAGTTTTGTCCAACACCATACAGAAATCTCAGATTAAATAGTCAGCAATGAGTAAATGATCTGCATTGAGAAAGTGTCTTTCTTAAAAAGCTACTTCAAAAGTATTAAAGCTAGCTGTAAGCGCCAATACATGTTTAGGGAAGAATATTTTGGCAAGTTACTCCCCCATCCCCATTCTTACTCCCATCAATGCTAAGGAGTCCCACTCCTTTTTAGCACTGAAGAGGTTAAACCTAAGAAGTTAGGAGTTTTAGGATTAAAACTATGCTTTTATACGCATTACATATTTCTGCTTCAACATTCTTGACATTTTCCATTAATATTTAGTTTCAAACCAACTTGCTGTACCTTTTTAGACCAATGGGTTCCCAAACGCTGTCCTCAAGGACATCCAACAGTTCACGTTTTCCAGGTCTCCTCACCCAAGTGAAATAATTAGCTCCACCTGTGGATCTTATGAATTGTCAGTGAGTAAAGAGCCCTACACATTGATCGATCCGCCGCTGAGCTGCCCGACAGCGGATACGGGCGACCTGGCGGCCGGGGGAGGGGGGTAGTGACGGGGGGGAGTGAAGTTTCATCACTTCCCCCCCCGTCACCCGGCTCCATAGAAGTGCAGGCAAATATGGACGAGATCGTCCATATTGGCCTGCATGCACAAGCGGCGGGGCCCGCGCATCGTTCATCGCTGGAGCCTCCACACTCAAAGATATGAACGGTATCTCGTTCATTAATGAACGAGATCGTTCATATCTTTGAGTATTATCGGCCAGTGTGTAGGGCCTATTATGAATACACCTTTGCAGGTCCTTGAGGACCCACTGTATTTAGACAGGCAGTTTCTCAACAGACAGTCACCGCAATAAGCAGAGCTTACTGTATGTACAGTTGTGGGTTGGGTATGTGTGACCGGCAGTCACGTTACCGCCGGTCACAATACCGACGGCAGGATCCGAGCATTTACTGCTTGGGAAGTGGGGTGGGCGAGCGGAGCTCCTTGCGGGCTCTGTGGCGAGCTGCACTCGCCGCATGTTTTATTCCCACTCTATGGGTGTCGTGGTCACCCACGAGTGGGAATAGTCCCTGTTGGTCGGGATAGTGAGGGGGCGGGATCTAGGTGCCGGTATTGTGACGCATAACTACATCCCATGTATGTGATATACAGCTGATATTCAGCCGATGATTGGACAGTTTTATTTACACTGACGTGTAATGTATATATTGGAAACTTGAAATTATTTCAGTGGCGCATGATCTATAATATATAATGTAAATGTATAATGCATTTAGATATGTTTGTATAAAATAGGTTCAGAACAATTTAGAAAATAAATATTGTGCTATGATCCATAAAAGCAATAAACAGACACTTAGCTGTCCTAGTATGGAATAAGAGCAATCTACACACACCAGTAGGTGGGGGGGGAAAAGCGTGATTTAAACATGAGACTTGGGGCGTGATTTGAACATGGGGCATGTGTATTATGTTAACCAAGAAATAAAATGTCACCCACGCTCCAACCTTGAGCAGCTTATAGCAGATGTGCTAATCACCAACCACCGATATAACAATACTGTATAAAACAATAGATAAACAATTAGTAGCGCTTATCTAATATTTCATATAGTAATGTGAATTATATTGTTGGTAAAGTGCATGAAATCTTTTTTTTTTTTTTTTCCCCCCATCTACTGATGTGTATAGATTCATATATATGTAACTGTATAGACCATTTAATGCAAGCTGCATGTATCCTGCAGTGTCTCTGGATTCACAAGTAGGTGCCCTCCAAACAAAACTCAGAGCAGAGGAGACATATTCAACTACACACAGATACTAAGTGGTAGGATAAGCAGCGCTAGGAATGAAGTGATTGGAAATATATAATAATAATATGCCAATTTATTATGTTAAAAAACACTTAAAAAGCAATAATGATCAGTCCTCTCCTCAGATATTAGGTAGCGATGGAATAAATGCACCTTTATCAGTTCATATGAAAATCTGTATGTAGTCAGACCGATTGGTGTCTGTTCCTAAGTTTGTACCCAGGTAAGTCCACTAGTCCCACAGAGGATACAGAAATAATCAGCACAGTTCGGTGGTTAAATAATTACCGGTCACCGTATTTAGAGGTGGAAAGGCTTCCGTAAGTTGAAATCCATGTTGGATAATTTATGTCCTTATTTGTTGCGGTGGTTGCTGCGGTTGTCCTCTTATTGATGCACAAAGGGCTTATAGTGGATCCGGGGTTGGTTCAGACACTCAGAATTGCGGTCACAGCAGCTGAGATGGTGCAAAACAGGGGTCCTGACGCGTTTCGCTGCTCCCCAAAAGTTGCAGCTTTATCAAAGGATCTTGATAAGTTTTTTTTGCATTTTTATATACAGATACTCTGCGGCACTCGGTTCAGAAGCAGAATGCGCCAGCAGCATGTTTTTCCGTAATTTGGAATATTGGCACGCCACAATGAGAGATCTTGGGGATGGGACCCAAGGCTAACACAGAATTCCTTTGTTTTGTATACACCATATACACATAGTCTGTAGGTAATTTAATACAATATATTTGAATAATTGTGTTCATTAAACAAAGTTTGTGCACATAAAACCACCAGAAAGCAAAGGTGTCACTCAAAATATGGATATCAGATTTTCAGATATGAAAGACTCAACATGTATATAAATTGTGTGACAAGAGTCACTGAGTCACAGCTGGGTAGGTGGGCCCAGAGTTGTTCTCAGACACCAGAGGGAGTTGAGACATACTCATCGTCTGACAACCTGGGTGCAATGTGTTTGGCAGAGCTGGTCCAGGTTTTGCAGGCTGCTGAGAACAGCCAGGTAATCTGCAGCACCTGAGAGCTTGCTATAAATATTTGCTGGGAAAAGAGCTCAGGGATCCTGATGCTGAACAAGTCGGCCAGGCGATAGGCTGTGGTGGTTAGCGTCAGGGTGCCGGAAGCAGGTGGTCCAATAATGTCATGTATGTCGGCTGTGGGCCGGAGTTGTATGCCTGCTGCTGTGACTGTGTCATATTGTACTACATCTCTAACTGGCTGTTATATAAAACATGACACTTGTGTTGCGGTGGCCTGCCAAGCTGCCGTTAATGAACAACCCACTGTTTGCCCATACTGCTGGACATGGTTCTTCCCTAGTTGCCACAGTTGGTATAGTAAGTACTGGCACAGTTGTGACTTATTAGAGGGCTCTAATTTTCTTTCAGGGATTTAGTTAAGCATTACTGTTGGCTTATTAATGGGTGTTACCGCTTGTGTATTAATTGGTGCCCATGTACAAGTATTGTTAGTACATACGTATTACTGACATGACTACTGCCAGTCTTACTGAGCATGTCTGTTACTGGTGTCTCTTAACCAGGAGCGGCTCTTGCCCCGGGCAAGCAGTACTTTTGCCTGGGGCGCCGCATCTACGAGGGCGCTGCCGCATCCTAACGGGCGCGCCATGTTACTGTAGGACTGGAGTCCTGACTGAGCACAGCGCAGTCGGCGCTGACCCTCCCTCCCTCCCTTCCGCCCACTTTTCCAGAGGAAAAGTTCGCACTGGGAGCCACAAGGTCTAGAACCGGCCCTGCTCTTAACTTGCCATAAGTGTAATTTTTATGCCATTCCATTGCACTCGGTAGATATCCGCTGTCTGGAAGTGAAGTCTGAGTAACCTATGAAATGTAATTGTTGAACAAAATAAATTTGCACCACTTAAAGGATCCAGCGTGTTGACTTCTTGTTTACATGGATCTTCTAGTGATAGCCAGTAAGCGAGACCTGATACTCTTGCTCACATTTCTGCTAGGGAATGTCCTAGTTATGTTCCAGGACATCACTGCTGATACAGACACTGATACCCCTTTTCCACTTGTAGCACGGGTCGCAGCCGGGAGCATGACGGCTGCGAACCGTGCAAGGGCTCCCTTCTACACTAGCTCACCAACCTGGGATATTGGCGAGTTGGTGACGCTGCTGCTGACCCGTGCTACAGCCCCCTTTCCCACAGCGCTCGCCAACCCGGCATATTGTCGGGTTGCTGACGCTGCTAGTGACGTGTCAGGGGCGGCGCTGGGAGATCACATGATCTCCCAGCGCCGCCCTTCCATACACTGTGAACGGGAGCCGTGTCGCATCGACGCGGCTTCCGTTTACACTACACAGCTTACCGGGTTGAACACGTGTTCGGCCAGGCAAGCTACCCGTTGATCCGGGAATTTGCAGGGGGGGCCTTTTCCACTGGGAAAAAACACGGGTAAATGCGCGCCCCCGCGCATTTACCCGTGTTAGAGCTAGTGGAAAAGGGGTATGAGTGACGTGTCATGGCAGCCTCTGTGTGTCAGTGACTTAATGGCGCAACAGGAGATAAAGGTGTTATAGCTCTTCTTCAAGTGCACATCTTTCCTGGCTCGTACAAAGAACTGTACTTGTCTGATTAGGACTTAAAATTAGTGAGTCCCATTCTCACAATACAGCGACTGGGGGCAAGGTCAACCTCTGGGACTCTGACTGGGGTGTGGGGCACCATTTGCAAATTTGTTTATTATTCGTGCAGCTTTATACAACACAATAGTTCTGTCAGCACGTCTGGTTAAGTGAAGAAATCTGCCTATGAATGTTTATAATAACCTATAATGGACGGTATATTTGATAGCACATATGTCCAGCAGAATACACTTTTCTCATATTACTCTAACGGCGCTTTCTTCTTTCCAGTTTTTACTGGCAGAACTCAACACATTTTACCTCAAATTTGTCCTGTGGATGCCTCCGGAACACTACCTGGTGTTATTGCGGTTGGTGTTTTTCGTGAACGTGGGTGGTGTGGCCATGAGAGAAATCTACGATTTCATGGATGACTTGTAAGTTCTGCTTATGTTGTTTTTTTTTTTTTTTTTTTTGCTGTGTCCAATATGTCTGTTGCTTTATCCAGTGCAGGATTACAGAGAGCGAATAGAACAATCACAAGTTAGAGATGTACCAGCTGTCAGACACTAGATGGCAGCATTGTGTGTGACCTGTAAATTTTCCATTAAAGTTGCACTACAACATAGGAAAATCTTTTGTTAGGTGGCCTCCACCGGATCCCCGAGGATTGTGCATGAAACTTTTTGTTTTTTTTAAGGATTTAGATAAATGTTTTTTTTTTTTAACAAACCTTAAAAGGAGAATGAGTGAGAGGAGACTAATTGCAAACCATAATCTCTTTATTGCAAACATTTACAGTTTTAATATAGGTTTGTTAGTACAATCACTGTCAAGGATATAATCTTGCTAACATATAGGTAATGTTTAAAAGAAGGCAGACAAAATAAGCATTATTATCCTTATATGGCGCAACAAGGGGCTATAGGACATGCAGTGCCTTAGGACACACTGTACATAAATAGGAACAGTATGAACATGCTCAAAAATAAAAGGTACTTGTAATAAAAAACATTGCAGAACAAGGACAAGGTGTATAAACATTGCTGCAGCAGTCATAAGACCCAACTCCAAAAAGGTGATGATTGAACCAAAGGTTTGGTGCTGTTGATGGTGTATGTGAGGAAAAGAAAATCACTAGAGGCAAGAGCGACCCATTGATCAGGCTGCATGTTCCAAACTATTTCCTCGTATACGTAGTTATTTTGTGTGTATTAATTTGCTGAACCACTTACAATCGATGTAAAATTGAAGGCACAAATGATATATCTGCGCAGAATAAATAATGAAATAATGAGTTAAGTAAATTACACTCCATTTTTTTTTTTTAAAGCCCTTAGCTAGTTGTAAGGGACACTGTTTTGCACCTACAGCAGGGTTATTTAACATGTTGCTCTAATAGCAAAACTGTGGCAGGGCATGCTGGGATGTGTAGTTGATCAGAAGCTGGATGGCTGCATGTTTGAATAAGCCTGACCTAGAGGATCTGGCTGCCTGTCCTCCGTTGCTGTAAGTTCACTGTGCGTTTACTGCTTCAGGGTGGGTTCAGGTGTTGCATCACACACATTCGTCTTTTCCCATTGTGTACACACACAAAGGTATCAAATTAGAGGTGAAAAAAACGCACATTTTTTTCCTCTGTTTTACCATTATTATTTTTTACAGGCTATCCAATTAGGACTGTCTGGAAAAAAAATATATATATATGTGTGTGTGTGTGTATGTATATATATATATTTATTTATTTGTACCAATGGTGCCCGGCACTCCTGGTCCTGCTGATGCAAATTGCCTGGGTGCCCTCCGTGCTGATTAGGACGTGTATTCAGAAAAAAGACTGCGTCACTCCAGGTCTTTCAAATGGTAGTGGTATAATTCAAATAAACATCACAAAAGCCAACGTTTCGGGGCCCGTAGCCCCTTTGTCAAGGTGTGTGCCTTGACAAAGGGGCTACGGGCCCCGAAACGTTGGCTTTTGTGATGTTTATTTGAATTATACCACTACCATTTGAAAGACCTGGAGTGACTCCGTCTTTTTTCTGTGTATATATATATATATATATATATATATATATATATATATATATATAGCTTTCCTCCCGAAAACACAACACAGGTACAGTGAAACTTGTGTGTTGGTAGAAACAGCTGTTTCTGGGGATTTGGTTTAGACTGCGAGGCAGGTGAAACAAAATCCCTGATAATCCACGTTTCGCGGCGGTTTATCGGGGCTATTTGGATAGCCCCCGGCGGGACAATTAGTCGTGGTTAATTTGATACCCCCCCATAGATGGTGACAAACGTTTATGTAAAACAATTATGTAATGAGTTATAGCATCCTCTCTACACTTACATGTCCATGTTTAGAATTGTGCTAAACATCTAATAAGCCATTTAATTATTTCCCAGTAATTGTAATATATATATATATTTTTTTTTTAGACAGTTCTACAAAAAACTGGGCCAGCAAGCATGGATGGTAGCAGCCATTACCGTGACCGAATTCCTGATTGTTGTAAAATATGACCCTTACACCTTAACGCTACCAATACCGTTCTATGTCACGCAGTGTTGGATCCTGGGTATAGTCCTTGTCCTCTTGTGGACAGCATGGCGTTTCTTTATCAGGTACGAAAACTAAAGCAGAAGATGTCAATAGCTGTGATTGTTATACCATGTAATACAGATGTTCTAAGAAGGTACCTTCCACTGTATCAGCAACAAATATTTATACCCAAACATATGTCAGGTGCTGAAATGGTTTGCTTCTACCTAGCAGCTGCTTAATGGGGATAGTCAGTCTCCTAAACACAATTACTACAGTTACCTGGAGCAGCGCTTGTAGATGAATACATTTCTAACATAGATATTTAGCACATTTTATTAAAAATCTAAGAACATTACATATATACATATAGTAAGTATAATTACAAATATAAATGTCTTTTAAAAACAAATTCTCACTCACTGGAATGTATCAGTCCGTCATAAATTGCCCATTCCTATAGTGCTTCCTGTTTGTTTAGCAACCTTGTGTTTCCACACTGTATTTTTGGGTAAACACCCTGTGGATTGGCACTACAGTTCCAAGATGCAATTTGCCTTTTGAGGTTATTTTAGTGCTCACCGCCCAAGGATATTTTCCATAAACCAAATTGGCAGTAGATGGTTAGCAGTCCTCGGTTCTAGTGCTGTTTTTGGTCCTCATCAACAATTTCTTTGGTAACTGTATGGCAGGTTTATTTGTGCCTTTCGTTAGATCGATCCCGGAGCTGGTTCAGGCTGTTTGATGTTAAGTATTGTCCTCTGATGGATGGGGTAAAGGCCTTCTAGTGTATGGTAGCTTCCTAAACTTTCATATTGTGACCCAACATCCACTAATGCATCCCTTTGCTTATCCGTGGTAACAGTTCACGTGGTTTCTTTCTTTTTTTTTTGTTGATCTGGCCAAAAGGCCCAACTATGGCGTTATCTCTAAGCCACCATTGCGTGTCAATCACAATGTGAACACATTTATCATCAACCTGACCACAATGTGTTCTTAGTGAAGATAAACTATTCCTCCTTTCGCTATTATCTTTGCACGCACATAATCGGATAAATTCAAGATCATATAAACTGTACATATAAATCTTTTTATAATGGGCTTGCACAGTTCAACAGGTAATATATAAAGAGGGAGCAAAAGATCCATATAACTTAAATTCTTAATGATGTATAATATTTTGTCCGGTATCCTATTAGCTGCAGTGAGTTTCCGCAGCTAATGGATTCCCCCGGGGCTGCCCTATTAGCCCCGTAAAACAGCAGTTACCAGTGATTATGCTGCAAAGCATAATCCCTATTAAGAAGCCCCAGGGGACCCGTTACTGGGCAGAAACACATGGGTCCACAATGTTACCACGGATCTGATGTGTTATCGGCCAATAACAGGTGATTTACCGCACAGTAAAAATGGGCTGGAATTGGATAGCCCAATAGCGTTATCGGGCTAAAAAGCCAGTTATTACCGTTGGATAAATCACTGCACCTAATAGGATACCACCCTATATGTGTAAAATTGTAATTGAAGCTTAAATCGTTTAACATAGGAGATATGACACCCTATCACGTTTCCGTTACTCTGAATTCTTTGCCTGTTCTACTTTCCGCAATGCACATTTATTGGCAAGCTGCTCAAACAGATTGTGATGTCACTTAGGTGCTAAAAGGGAGGGGTAATTCGGAAGTAAGAAAAAACATTTTGCTATCCCTAATGCACACTGAGTGAAAAATAACACTACATAATAATCAGATATTACAGAGATCTTGGTTGCATATATCTGCAGATATAGGCTTAAGCACCCCAGGCTGAACGGCAAGGCGTCTGTCACTGGGGGTCCCTAACACTAGGTATGCGTCCACCATGCTGGCCCAGGTCGGCCACCCCAGGGCAGCACACAGGTGAAAATTAGTAGGGGTTAATAAGAAGCACATAAGTGCTATGTAAGTGAGAAGTGTGAGTAAAATAATACAAAAATATATACAATGCGATATGTTTTTCCCTAAGTGTTAATAAAGTGTTAGGGTGTGCCAACCTGAAGCAGCCCAGCCACACCAGCACAGGGGGTACCGCACCCCAAACCCATCCTATAAATAATTACAAATATGTATGGTTCTAATAACCCAGTGTAAGGCCACATAATAATGGCTCCTACAGCATCTGAGAGCCAGCTTACCTGTAGACACCCCTAGCTTCTCCAATGGCACTCTGGAGTCAGCAATCCCTGCCTCCGAGACGCCTTGCTGTTCGGCCTTTGGGCTTAACCCTATATCTGCAGATATATTACAGAGATCATGGTTGCATATTTGATTATTATGTAGTGTTATTTTTCACTCCGTGTGCATTAGGGATAGCAAAATGTTTTTTCTTACTCAGAATTACCCCTCCTTTTTAGCACCTGAGTGACATCACAATCTGATTGAGCAGCTTGCCAATAAATGCGCATTGTAGTGAGAGAGGCATGGATGGGTCACCATTAGGTATAGCAAAATGTTTTTTCTTACTGTTGTACTTTCCTCATGCATGTGTGCAACCTGGCCGGGTTTGGTTATAGTTCCCATGTTGCCCATAAGGGATTGAGTTTCAGAGATCTTTTCCCATAATAATCTAAGTGGGAAAGATGTAAATGCCTTTTCATTCCATGTGTTAATGTGAGAGATTGGATCTTGCACCAGCTGTGCAGTCCCCTCACCTGCAGTATGGTTCCATCACTAGATGGTACGTGGATTCGCATCTTAGGCTGGGTACACACACTGTAGGATGTTGTGCAGATGTGACATCGCAAACGATATATCGTAAGTGCATACACACTGTACGATATATCGTCTGTGACCACATCCACTCACATACCAGAGCATGCAGGGCTGCCACATATCTTTCTCTTACGTCCCAGTGGATCGGGTCCACTGGAGCCTGGCACTTTAAAACCTTTAGTGTGCGTGTAGGTGTGCTGGCTCCTCCCCTCTATGCCCCTACTACCAGACTCTGTTTAGAAAAATGTGCCTAAGGAGCCGGGTGCATTTCTTTGGAGCTCCAGAGATTTTTACCTTTATTTTTATTTTAGTTTATTGTTTTCAGGTAGCTCTGGTTGGCAACCAGACTACCTGCTTCATGGGATTTAGAGAGGGGACCGAACCAACCTCCTGAGTGTTAATGGTCCGTAATCCCAGCTGACAGGACACTGAGCTCCTGAGGTACTGATCACA
The DNA here is from genome assembly GCF_028390025.1 of Pseudophryne corroboree. Classification (NCBI taxonomy): domain Eukaryota; kingdom Metazoa; phylum Chordata; class Amphibia; order Anura; family Myobatrachidae; genus Pseudophryne; species Pseudophryne corroboree. The sequence continues at coordinate 61,858,559 of NC_086454.1, read as the reverse complement.
CATCGGCTAGCTGCTGTGCACACGCCAGCAGCTAGCCGCCACCCTCTAACAGATGCCGAAGTTACAAGGTGCGGTGAGTGTTACACCGGGGTCCCGGTTAGCGGGACCCCGGTGCAGTTTTGTCGACAAGTCACGCGGCGGTCACGGGCCCGGAGCTGTGGTGCCCACCACGGACAAACTTACTCAGGGCTGTTGCCCCGCAGTGCTCACTGTCTCAACGCTTTGTGTGTACTGTACAATGCATATTCTACTATGTGGCCAGTATAAACTATGGTAGGGACCACGCGCCATTACAAGATGCGGGGCTTCCCAGAGCTGGCCCAGCGGCGGGACGGCGCCATTTCCTGCTGCTGCGGCTCTTCAAGGCTGCATGCACACTGCTCTTCCAGGACCCACGCTGCTACAGATTGTACAACTGGTACCAGGGGGTTATAGACGGAGTAGCACGGCAGCGGTAGCGCCGCTGCACTAATATCACGTCATACACATAGTTCTGCTGTTGTGTTCTGTGTGGGGCTCTCTGGGGTCTGTGTGGAGGTGTTGGTCAGTGAGTTGTGCTGTATTGCTATTGTGTAAGATGTCTATTGACATGGGCCCTCATTCCGAGTTGTTCGCTCGCTAGCCGCTTTTCGCAGCAGTACACACGCTAAGCCGCCGCCCTCTGGGAGTGTATCTTAGCAGAATTGCGAACGAAGTATTCGCAATATTGCGAAAAGATTTTTCTGTGCAGTTTCTGAGTAGCTCGAGACTTACTCTTCCAGTGCGATCAGTTCAGTGCTTGTCGTTCCTGAACAAAGAAACAAGCCCAGACGCGCTGTCACAGCTGCCAGTAGGGATTGTCAGTCCCAATAAAAATTGTGAAGAAAGAGTAGGAACTGGCGCTAGGTGTTTCCCCAATAATAAAAACTGTGGATGAATTTCAATAAAATAACATACAATTTATTAATGAACTAGACATCACATGCTAAAAGCAGGAATGAATTCCAATAAACACATGCAGTTAAGGGCATTGATGGAGCTCAAAAAAATATTCAATAATGGCTGCTAGTGAGTGTCCACAAAGGATCCCGGACTGAAATATTAGGCAGAGTTCCCTGGGGAGAAGAAATGCAAACAGCTGGTGTTACCCTTTTCGATGGAGGCTTCCAGAGAATTGAAATTGCCAGCAGGCAAGCTGTGCTGTTAGTGTGAGCACTGGGTCTCTCCAATCGGTGCTGTATAAAAGGAATCCCACAGAGGAAATTTTTCAAAGTAGCTTGTTCAAAAGTCCATATCTGGATCCATTTGAAGAACTTCTGATGAAGCTAGGTGACCGAGCCTAGGGAAACGCGTTAAGTGTGTATGCTGCTACCACATCAGTGTCCTGTTCTTCAAATGGATCCAGATATGGACTTTTGAACAAGCTACTTTGAAAAGTTTCCTCTGTGGGATTCCTTTTATACAGCACCGATTGGAGAGACCCAGTGCTCACACTAACAGCACAGCTTGCCTGCTGGCAATTTCAATTCTCTGGAAGCCTCCATCGAAAAGGGTAACACCAGCTGTTTGCATTTCTTCTCCCCAGGGAACTCTGCCTAATATTTCAGTCCGGGATCCTTTGTGGACACTCACTAGCAGCCATTATTGAATATTTTTTTGAGCTCCATCAATGCCCTTAACTGCATGTGTTTATTGGAATTCATTCCTGCTTTTAGCATGTGATGTCTAGTTCATTCATAAATTGTATGTTATTTTATTGAAATTCATCCACAGTTTTTATTATTGGGGAAACACCTAGCGCCAGTTCCTACTCTTTCTTGTCGTTCCTGGTTTGACGTCACAAACACACTCGGCGTTCGCCCAGACACTCCCCCGTTTCTTCAGCCACTCCCGCGTTTTTCCCAGAAACGGCAGCGTTTTTTCACACACTCCCATAAAACGGCAAGTTTCCGCCCAGAAACACCCACTTCCTGTCAATCACACTCCGAACACCAGAACGAAGAAAAAACCTTGTAATGCCGTGAGTAAAATACCAAACTTCTTAGCAAATTTACTTGGCGCAGTGCGAACATTGCGCATGCGCAATTAGCGGAAAATCGCTGCGATGCGAAGAAAATCACAGAGCGAACAACTCGGAATGAGGGCCATGGTTATGTGTGCTGCTTGTAACTCTACCCCATCCTCAGCTGGGTCACTCCTGTGTGAGCAATGTTCCTGATCTCCACAGGGACCTACCTCACAGGCACCTGACTGGCTAGATAGCTTTAAAAGCATGATTCAGAATTAGCTGCACCTAAAGAGAGAAACAGGTGTTAAAACAGTCTATTGATTGTGTGGTTAAAGCAGCAGATACCAAGAAGGCTTCTCAGCCCCCTCTAGTGGTTTTACATAAACACTCACTGCCACAGGTGCTCCAGTCTGATTCTGATGTGGATGATGATGATTATATGGATGAGGACAGTTCTCTGTCCCCTGGGGTGGAGGCTCTCACTTTTGCTGTAAGAGAGGTCCTTCACATACCGTATCAGGAGGCAAAACCAGAGCAGGACTTATACTTTAATGTTAGACCCAAGACCTCAGCAACCTTTCCTGTGTCTAAGGAATTAAACTCCCTGGCCAAGGAGGCCTGGTTGAACCCTGATAAAAAAAAATTTTTTAATTCCTCAGAGGTTTTAACTACTTTTCCCCTCCCAGCTGTGGACAGGAAGGTATGGGAAAACCCCGTCAGTTGATACGTCTGTATCCAGACTAACAAATTGGTACTGCTGGTACCAGGGGCTATATCCCTGAAAGAGCCAGCTGACCGTAAAATTGAGACCACGCTCAAGGCAATTTATACAGCAGCAGGTGCAGCACAACGCCCCACAATCGTTTGTGGTTGGATTTCCAGTGCGGTAGTCAAGTGGTCTGATATTGTTATTGACTGTTTAGACTCTGCCCAGGGATGAGGTCATTACTCTGCTCCAACATTACAGGATGCTGCAAATTTTATGAGCGAGGCTATTAATGAGTTGTGTAAGGTAAATGGCTGCACCACTGCTATGGCTGTTTTGGCGCGCAGAGCTCTGTGGTTACGTCAATGGTCGGCAGACACCGATTCCAAATAGGGTGTAGAAAATCTTCCCTTTACAGGTGATGCCTTGTTTGGAGACTAATTAAATACATGGATCTCCTAAGCAACGGTGAGTAAGTCTACCTATCTGCCGTCGGCTGTGCCACCTGCTAGACGTTCTTACACTGGATCCTCCTTACAGTCCTTTTGTGTGCCGAGGTTCAGAGGCAGGGGCCGAGGGGTCTCCACCACTCCCAGAGGATCTCGTGGTAAGTCCCGTAAACCTGAAACTGCTATCTCCCTGTTCCAGACTACCGGATCCCCTGCCGCAAGGCGACTTTCATGTAGGTGCTCGCCTTCAACATTTTGCCAACGTGGGGGTGGAATCCTGCCGGGATCCTTGGGTGAGGGACCTCATTTCCCAAGGATACCGGCTGGAATTTCAAGCCCTCCCTCCTCAGATTCTTCAAGTTGGGCTTACCAGCTTTACCCGCAGCAAAAAGTTACCTTGCAAGAAGGCTGTTCAAAAAATTTGCGGACGGGGGTGGTTGTTCCAGTACCACCTCCGTTACGCAACAGGGGGTTTTACTCCAGTCTTTTTGTTGTTCCCAAACCAATCGGTTCGGTGCGCCCCATCTTGAACTTGAAGTCTCTAAACCCATATCTGCCGGTATTCAAATTCAAGATGGAATCCCTGCGGACATTGGTGTCTGGTCTGGAGGGGGGGGAATTCCTGGTATCTCTAGATGTCAAGGATGCTTACCTACACATTCCCATGTGGCCCCCTCATCAGGCTTATTTGAGGTTCGCTATATTGGACGACCATTTCCAGTTCCAGGCCTTTCCCTTTGTATTATCCACAGCGCTGAGGGTCTTCACCGAAGTTATGGCGGAGATGATGCTTCAACTGCGCACGATGGGAGTAAACATAGTCCCCTACTTGGATGATCTCCTCGTAAAGGCTGTGTCCAAGGAGCGTCTGCTGCACAGCATCGATCTGACGACTCGCCTACTTACGGATCATGGGTGGATCCTAAATTTTCAGAAATCTCACCTGGAACCGACCCAACATCTTCAGTTCCTGGGAATGATTCTTGATACAGTGTCTCAGAGGGTGTTTCTCCCGATGTACAAGTCCTTGACCATCCAGTCTATGGTTCGCTCGGTGCTCAGTCCTCGCAAGGTACATCTTTGCATAAGATTACTGGGCAAGATGTTGGCTGCTTACGGGGCAATCCAATACGGCAGATTTCATGCCCGGCCATTTCAGTTGGATCTGCTGGACAAATGGTCGGTGTGTCACCTTCACATGCATCAGGAAGTGACCTTATCTCCGAAAGGCCCGGGTTTCTCTATTATGGTGGCTACAGGTTCCTCACCTGGTAGAGGGCAGGAGTTTCAATATCCACTCGTGGATTCTACGGACAACGGATGCCAGCCTCCGGGGTTGAGGGACTGTGATCCAAGGAGCCCAGTTCCAGAGGATATGGTCAAGACAGGAATCTGTTCTGCCGATAAACTCAGGGCAACTTAAAATGCTCTTCTGCAGGCTTCTCATCTCCTGAAGGATCAGGCGGACAACGCCATGGTGGTGGCGTACATAAACCGACAAGGGAGAACAAGAAGCAGAGCGGCGATGCGAGAGGTGTCAAAAATCCTCCTCTGGGCGGAGGCCAACTCAAGGGCCATCTCCGCCATATTCATTCCACGAGTGGACAACTGGGAAGCAGACTTCCTCAGCAGGCACGACCTCCATCCGGGGGAATGGGGTCTACATCCCCAGGTGTTTCAACAGTTAATTCACCGGTGGGGCTGTCCGCAGATAGATCTGATGGCTTCTCGACTCAACAAGAAGCTATACCGTTCCTGTTCCAGAATGAGGGATCCACAGGCTGTTGCAGTGGACTCACTGACGATGCCGTGGAAATATCAGTTTGTATACCTGTTCCCTCCTCTACCGCTAATCCCAAGGGTTCTCAAAAGACTAAGAAGGGAAAGCGTTCAGGCAATTCTAATTGCACCGGATTGGCCTCGACGGGGAGGGTACTCGGACCTCCTAACTATGGCTCTGGAGGATCCCTGGCCTCTACCACTCCAAGAAGATCTTCAGCAAGGTCCATTCGTCTATCCAGACTTATAGCGGCTACGTTTAACGGCTTGGAAGTTGAGAGGGAGATTCTAGCTAGGAAAGGTCTTCCCTCCAGGGTCATTTCCACCATGGTCCAGGCCAGGAAGATGGTTACGTCTAAACATTACCATCGTATCTGGAAAAAGTATGTTTCCTGGTGTGAGGGTAGAAAGGTTTCTCCCGTGGAACTTAGAATTGGTCGTTTTCTACTTTTCCTGCAAGCGGGAGTGGATATGGGCCTGCATTTAGGCTCCATCAAAGTCCAGATTTCGGCGCGCTCTATTTTCTTCCAGATGCAACTTGCCATGTTGCCGGAAGTACAAACTTTTCTAAAAGGAGTTCTTCATATGCTTCCGCCCTTTGTACCTCCTACGGCTCCGTTGGATCTCAATGTGGTTTTGTCCTTTCTTCGATCGGACTGGTTTGAACCCTTACATAGGGAGGAGTTAAAATTTCTCACCTGGAAGACGACTATGTTATTGGCGTCTGCGAGACATGTGTCTGAATCGGGGGACTTATCCTGTAAGAGCCCTTATTTGATATTTCATGGAGACCGAGCGAAACTTAGGACCCGTCCTCAGTTCTTGCCAAAAGTGGTGTCAGCCTTTCATGTGAATCAACCTATTGTGGTTCCGGTTTTGTCTGACGCTTCCATTGGTCCTGAGTCCTTGGCAGTGGTGAGGGCCCTGAAGATTTGTCAAAAGGACGGCCCGTCATCGGAAATATGACTCGCTGTTTGTTCTTTTATGATGCCTCTAAGGTTGGTCGGCCGGCTTCTAAGCAATCTATTGCTTGCTGGCTCCGGTTGACCATTCAACAGGCATATACTTCCGCAACTCTGCTCTTGCAGACGTCTATTCAGGCCCACTCGACGATGTCGGTGGGCTCTTCCTGGGTGGCTGCCTGGGGAGTATCGGCCCTACAGTTGTGCCAAGCTGCTACTTGGTCTGGTTCGAACATGTTTGTTAAATTCTATAGGTTCGATACCTTGGCCAAGGAAGACCTTCAGTTTGGTCAGGTGGTTTCACAGGGGTCACAGCACTCTCCCACCCATTTGGGAGCTTTGGGACTTCCCCGTGGTACTAAAGTACAAGACCCCAGTATCCACTAGGACGTAAGAGAAAATAGGAATTTGATACCTACCAGTAATTTCTTTTCTCCTAATTTGTAGTGGATACTGGGCGCCCGCCTCAGTGCTTCGTTCCTGCTTACCTGTGTAAGTATTTGGTTGGACCGATGTTGCGGTCTCGTTATGTTGTTGGGATAGCTGTCCTATCCTGGTTAGGTTGGTGTTGCTATCCTCTGTTCTGGTTAGCGCCCTCCTTTCATTTATGGTTGTGTGTTGACTTGTTGCCTCACCGCTGTTGTAAGGTTTCTTCTCTCATATTATGTCCGTCTCCTCGGGCACAGTTTTCCTAGAGTCTGGTAGGAGGGGCACAGAGGGGAGGAGCCAGCACACACATACAAACAATAAAGGTTTTAAAGTGCCAGGCTCCAGTGGACCCGATCTATACCCCAAGGAACTAAAGTACAAGACGCCAGTATCCACTACGGACTAGGAGAAAAGGAATTACCAGTAGGTATCAAATTCCTATTTTTGCTCTCAAGTGCAGAACAAAAGATATTGTGACATTGTATACAGTGTCACTTGTACACACTGTCCGATATATCGTACGAGCCAGCAGTTTGTACGATATATCGGGTGCACATCGGACAGTATGTACCCAGTCTAAGACAGCTACTGGTAAAGTTGAAGATAAACTGAGTGGCATGATCACTACCCAATTCTATATTGCAAGAGGCATCCATATAGGGAAACCAATTCCAGGATTCCCAATCCTGGATGTTTTTGAGTCTAAAAATAACCAGGATTATAATCCATTAAATCTTGGGCATTACACAGATGCCCTTAGCATAGATGGCGTTCCATGATACAGTTGCTCTCAGACCCTGCTAGACTGGGAGCATCATCGGTGTGCTCCCAGCCAATCAGTGACTGAGAGCAGCCGCATCACAGGTTACACCTTCTGCCTAGTGAGCAAGGAGCCGACGACAATCCTCCACTCGGAGCTTCTCTACTGTCCAAGGAGTCTGGTGTATTGAGGTTTGTTGATCATTGTATATGGTCAGTGCAGCAATAGTTGGAAAAGTCTGCAGGTAACGAGCAGCGGTGTCAGTGTGTGGCTAGGAGGTGGTGCTGGCTATACTCCTGTCTGTGTGTGTATTTACAGTACGATTTCACAAATCCCGACATTATGGGGTTTTTTTTTTCCCCATGGGATTACAAAACTGGGCAGGAGTGGCTTCCCTTCATCCATAGTAAATGAGCTGGAGCACTGGGCATCCTAGTAATGTTGCAATAATTGCCTTGTGTGGTCAATATCTAACATGCCAAGTAAATGTTTAGGTGACAAATGGTGTCTATGAAGCAGTAAGTAGCAGCACATGACTGTATTCTCATCAGTACTGTTGGAGTTTCTTCCATATGTGTATAATTATCTTTGCTAATGTCTTGTGTACTACACATACACACACAGTCACTCCCTCTGCTTCACAGAACTGGGTGTAGTAGAAGATGGCTGTTCCTTCTAAATTTGTGTAACTGTCCTTCAGGCCTATGAGAGATTTCCTCCTCCAGCGACCTTTACAGCTCTGCCGTGGCTCTAGCATATCCTTCTCCAGGAAGCACCACTATATTGTCGTGCTAGAGTGAGGGAAGAGGAGCCTGTTCTAAACTAGGAGTTAAAATAGGTCACAACTCTATGCTAGGGATGGCCATCGATAACTGATTTAAAATGGTCTATGCCCGATGAATAATACTTTTCCATCAATGGGGGAGAACTAGATGGTTTCCTGCCATTGATGATTAAATAGTACCAGATTTTTTTTTCCTCAAATGTTCTGTGACATGGAGCCTAGCTCTGCTTTCTGAAATACCCACAAAGCCCTGCCCCCAAGCTCTGATTGTCACGCAGCCCATTGAACGGTAAAGCAGGGGTGATAATGGGGTGAAACCAACTATGGTTCCCTTGCAGAAGGCTTCATACCATTGAGGTTAACCATCAGTGGTTCCATCGATGGTTCCTACAGGAGGCGGTTGTTGGGTCGACGAGCATTGGGTCGACAAGCAAAAAGGTCGACATGCGTTTTTCACTTTTTTTTTTTTTTTTTTTCATTTTTTCACCTTTTTCATACTTAACGATCCACGTGGACTACAATTGGGAACAGTAACCTGCGCTGAGCGAGGCACCTTGCCCGAAGCATGGCAAGCAAAGCGGTGCACTAATTGGGGTTCCCCATCACTATACGAAGAAAACGACACCAAAAACAGTAAAAACAACAACTCATGTCGACCTTTTTCCATGTCGACCGTGTACATGTTGACCCAATGACCATGTCAACCTAATGCATGTCGACCTGCAGTGGTCGACCCAATGTATGTCGACCTAATGAACCACACCCATCCCTACTCAATGCTTATGACTGAGGGGCTGATGTAGGGGTGGATGCTGTTCCTTCAACCGCTGCGTCTTTGTACTCGGCGGCTGTGCGAAGTTATTCAAATGCCACTGGAGGCATCTTAAGTATAAAGACGCCCACTACTGCCTTCTGTAGTCAGTGCTGAGTCAGAAGACTTGGCCACTCTTTTACCCGCTTGATACATCAAACCAAACTATTTATTTACTATGGATTATGAACATACTATAGGGTTTTTATTTCCGCCTCTGTATAACTTTCACAGCATTTTGTTTTTCCTTTTCTCGTCTGCAGGGACATTACGTTGCGTTATAAAGAAATTAATCGGCGGAAACAGGAGTACAGACCAGAGGAAGCAGTACAACAGAATGGGGGAGCAAATTCCGAAAGCAAACCGAAAACTCTTTGAGATTTCCAAAACAAACCATGCAAGCGGTCTTTCTGCCCGACCCACCGTTACTGAACATGAATTGTACTTTTTATATTTTAATGTATTGGATACTACTGCTATTTAATAATGAAATCCATGAAACTTCGTGCTTCACTCAGTTTTTGTTTTTTGTTTTTTTTATCCTTGTGGAAAGGAAACTGGAACTTGAAGGTCAAATCTGCTGTTTTGCACCAGGCACAAGAGGAGCCCCTGCGTCTCTGTGACTTACAGCTTCTGTTTAGTAGCAAAGTATTTCAAATTGTAACTAGTGCGGTCCTGTATTTTTTTCGTTAGAAATTTCTGAAAGCTGATATTTTTTTTTTTTTTAGACTTTTATTAGCATTCCATATAAATAATGATGTTTTAATGGGTAGATAACAAACAAAAGCCAGATTCAGCACTTGTTGATGGAAGTGGGTTTAAGGTTAAACATATATATATTTTTTGTTTTTGTTCTCTTAGAGCATTTGTCACCTACATACAGAAGAGGCAATTTAATGGGTGGCCAACTTCTATGATCATACATTTAACCACATTACGAATGTGATGGCTTATGATTATTGATCATGTAGTAACTCCATAATGGAAGGGGTTCGTAGTAAATGGAAAGGTGTTCTATGACAGCTCAGCCAGTATGTATGGCACTACAGCCTACCTGCGGCCTACGATGTGTGTATGAAGCATTTCTTGCGTTCCAGAATTTGCTGGTTTCTATCTTGTAAATACACAGACAACCAAACTTTGCTCCATTTACTGGTGTCTCTATTCTTACATAGCAAGCACAGTCCCATCCCCCATGTTAAGTAGCAGGCTGGTCTGGCTTTTGGGTGCTGACGCCTTCTCAGCAGTTTCACTCTCCAGCCATAGCTTAACCTTCTGCATGTGCAGGACGTACTGCTCCGAGGCCATAATGTTCTCTTGTGTTGCTCTATAAAGGGAATTCATCCCTATTGTCAGGTCAAAGACCTTTTATGTACACCTGACAAACTACTTTGCACTGCACTGGTTTCAATGAATATGTGCAGGCAGTTTGTGTGCACAGTGTGTTTGCTGTGAGCTGTGGTCTCTGCAAGGGCTTTTTAAAATATAAAGGGACACACATCTGAAGATTTTTTTGGTACCCAATAAGTTACAGATGTGTCCACATACACCCATCCTCAAATCGCGCCAAATGGCCCAGTTAGGGCATTGTGGACTTTCCAACTTATCCACACCAAAACACTAGTTCTATATATACTATAAGCTTGCTAAGAAGCAAAATTGTGGGGAAAAGTTCACAAACTAGGGTAAAAAGGCAGGTCCGCTGGGCCTATTAGTTGTTTTTTGTTGCAAATTAATTCATATAAGTACCTAGTTTACTATATGCAAACTAGCTGCAAAATTAAGGAACGTGCACAGGACGAGATTTGCGCCATATAGCACAAAGAGAGTAGCTGTATGCGGACACAGCTGTCCCTTAACCTTCTATGTGTGCAGTGCAGACTGCCCTGTGCACCTAATGTGGCCGTGTGTTGCACTAGAAAGGTGCAGTAGTTCATCTCTCTTGCCAGAGTAAAGTAAAAAAAAAAAAATAAGACTTTGCCTAGCACTGGTTTGAGGGTGGACGTCTTGGCAGTTTGCGTACACGTTTCAGCGGCTGTCCACATATATATTGTTGATCGCTATAGAGACACCTATTAGGATTTTTGTTCATTTAGAGAAAAGGAGTGAAGGATTTTTTAAGCCGTTATCCAGTTAATTTTAAATGCAAAGGCCACATAGCTACTTGATCTTAGTTAATTAGACTATATTTACTAATTTTGTTATTCAAAACTAATAACAATTTTTCTTTAATAATGAGCAGGCACGTCAAGCAGTTGGGGCTCGTTGCTGGGTTTCCCACCTGTGTTATCGTCTCTATGCACTGAGGGCCTGTTTCAGAGATGTATGTAAATCACACAGTGGCTGCGTGTAAATTTGGTAATGCTGCAGGTGGTATCTTGGCTTTTGTGATCTGCTGCTGTGTCTGATTACGCAGCATCGGATCATCTGCAAAATCATCACCCTCAGGTTACTCAGATGGACGTCTCAGATCCGTAACAGAGACCAGTAAATCAAAGATACTGGCCTTTGCTCTCCCAGAAAAAGGGAACAAAATGCCCCCGTTTTCATGCACGCTTCCCTGGATCCAGCTTCCCCAAATTGCTGCAGCCTGTCAATAGGGATGTGGCTTAGGGGCTTGTGATTATGCCGGTCCTGTTCTATACATGCACAGTCCTTATGCAATTGGGTTTGCGTACAACTGTGACTCGGCTCCGGAAACGGGAATAGCAAAGATGGATCCTGGAGCAAGAGCGGAATTGATTAGTGCATGGCTGCATCAGCTGGCAATGTGTACGTTTGATTTACCGTGGGGATCAGAGCTCCCTATTTCGATCACAGTGGTGTGAAAGCAGAACAGTTCCGTTGTGCTCTAGCAAAAGCCTGTGTATATGGTCTTGTGCAGCATTTGGGTGAATTAATTGAAAACCACACATCTATCTATTCTCTATCTGCAGCCTTTGTTTTGGAGCAAGTTACTAATGATGCATCATGCTGTTTTCAGAGGTTGGGGAACGCAGCTGGTTGGGATAATGGTAGTGCTAGATGAAATAGATATTTTGCATTTCTCTATATGTTATTTAAATTTGTGAAGTTCCCTAATATGCAGAGTGTCCATTATTCTTGTCCTGTGCTGAATACACAAACAGATGTAACTTACAGGCAAATATTACGTAACTGCATCTCCAAGGCATTGGCTTACACCTGAAGCATACATACAATGGATAAAGCCGTTCTCCTCACCTATTGCCCTTTCTTGAGCAATCTTTTGTACTGCAGTTTCTGTCCTAGCAGGCATGCCTGGCAATGGCTTAATGTGTTTACATTACCTGGCTAATGTCAGACTGTTTATCGAATATATGGAAAAACACCATCATGGATGTAGGAGAAATTATCCTACTGTATATCTGCAAAAACAAGCATTGCTGAGTTATCATTGGGTAAACAGACCCTGGATGGAAACATACATTATCTGGATTAAACGTATAGGCCCAGTACAATATTATTTTGTCCTCCTTATAATATAATGTAATGAAAGAAAAGGCAAATTGCGTTTAAAGTAAAACCTGGAAATATCTGACATACAGTAAGTACTAGGCTCACGGGAGCTATAGTAAAAATACGGGTGGTCTTCAGTATGCCGAATGTCGGGATCCCGGTACACATTATACCGGCGCCGGAATCCCGGCATACGACAGCTATTCTCCCTCGTGGGCGCGCGCCACCGTGCCCGCAGCGTGTCGAGCGCAGCGAGCCCGCAAGGGGCTCCTTAGCGCTCGCCACGCGGTCGGGCTCCCAAGCGCTGGCATACTGTACTACACCCTAAAAGCACATACTGTATATAACATAAAATAAAAATACATGCATTATTTGCTTTATTGTCCTTAATACAAAGGAAAGTATCTGCTCAATGTAGTTTTTTTGCTATCCCGATGTATAGGGTGGTATTCAGGTGACCCGACGGTCAGATGACCTCCAACATCCCGCCCCCTCACTATCCCGGCGGTCGGCATGCCAACCAATAGGGACTATGTCCACTCTCATGGGTGTCCACGACACTCATAGAGTGGTTGCCACCGAGCCCGCAAGGGGCCCCGAGGAGGGTGAATTTGGGTGCCATTGCTGGCATTTATACCCCATTACAATGGCAACTTGACCCTAATTGATTCCCCCACCACTATGTTTAAAAAAAAAAAAGTAAATGAAGACATGTAAGAATATCACATCAATCTTTAGTGATTTCAGCTTGACAAATAGAAAGAGGGACTGTGAAAGGGGATGGGGTTGGCGTGCCTTTAATGTTACGAATAACAGCCTGGGTCCTTTATTTCTAATGGCATATGTGGTTTTGAGACAGATCCTCTACTTGGCAAATGCTGAAATACGTAATAGTTCATGCAGTGTCATCCATAAAACAAGGGCTGCATTTTGCAAGTTTGCACAGCCATCATAAGTGGAACTACCTCTGATGTATATTAAAGCATTACCAATCCTACTGACGTGTACTTGATTTCCTGCACAGAATACTAAGACCTACAGTATGGCCCAGGTTTATCCAGCCTTGGAGAGTGATAAATTGCACAGTGATAAAGTACCATCCAATCAGCTCCTAACTGTCATTTGTTCAAACCTAGCCTGTAACAGGGCAGTTAGGAGCTGATTGGCTTGCACTTTATAACGGTGCAATTTATCACTCTCCAAGGCTTTATTAATCTGGGCTTATGTTTGCTACATGTGGCGTGTTTCTGGTGTGTCTACATCCAGAACTTCCTGGTAAATAATACCAGGATAACCCTATTAATAATATATCCCTCTGGCTTTGTTTTGTTTGTTTATTTTTTCCTTTAAATAAATGACTCAACTGCTAATTAACCAGATAATGTTTGGTTAGCACTTTCTCGAAATGCGGAACAGCCAGTTAGGTCTATTAAAATGTGTTCTTGCAAATGACTTTATATTGGTTCTGTAAGCTCGTCTCCAGGTGCACAAATGGGCAAAGCTGTTGTATGCATAAAGTATGTTAACTATTCTAGCAATACTTTGTTGAAAAGACAACAGTGTAAATTAGGTCCAAGTCGGTGGTAATGAACTTTCTGGCTCTTCGAGCCAAAGCCTTTAAATAACCATGGTCACATGTTTTTGAAGTGTACCTTGATTTGAACCAGTATGTTTTGTATCAAAGACTTGTGCTGTGTGGTAATAAATGTTAATACTAGTGACGAAGCTCTATGAGTAAAGGTATATGGTGGTATTACAAAAGGTTTGTCTGGCGTCATTCACTCCCCTCCTCCACCCCTAATCCTGTGATGGGTTTGGGTAAGTATGAATGCATTAAGCTGTCTGTACTGTGAACTGCATTCTGCCATCCGGAACAAGTGTTTTTGGAATTGTTTGGATGATCCCTAATGTTAAAAAAACAAAACAAAAAAAAAAGCATTGCATGGCATCCATAGTAAATACTGGAGTGGGTAATGATGCAATGGTCATAGCTTGTTCCAGTATATGACCACCAGGCCAATTTGTAATAGGGCTCATTCATTTGTATGGTGTAATGTAGTGGTTGCTATATGGTGGAACAGGCCAGATATCTCCTATATGGTGGAATAGGCCAGATATCTCCCCTGTGTTTTGTGTATTAGATTCCTTTCAATGATTTATTTGTTGAAATCAGTACTTGGATATATCAGCAGGGGTTTAGTTTTGTAAATGATTTTGTTTGTGTATAGCTCTAAGGAAGTAATATTGCCATTAAATACTGTATAAGAGTGGAATAGCACAGTTATTTTCCTCCATTTATTATTTATTTCTCTAACGTCCTAGAGGATGCTGGGGACTCCGTAAGGACCATGGGGAATAGACGGGCTCCGCAGGAGATAGGGCACTTTAAGAAAGCTTTGGATTCTGTGTGTGCACTGGCTCCTCCCTCTATGTCCCTCCTCCAGACCTCAGTTTTACACTGTGCCCAGAGGAAGATGGGCGCACTGCAGGGAGCTCTCCTTAGTTCTTTGCATTAGAAAGCATTTTTGTTTGGATTTTTCTATTTTTACAGGGAGCACTGCTGGCAACAGGCTCCCTGCATCGAGGGACTGGGGAGAGAGGAGCAGACCTACTTAAATGATAGGATCTGCTTCCTCGGCTACTGGACACCATTAGCTCCAGAGGAGGTGAACACAGGTTCGTCCTGGGCGTCCACCCCCGGAGCCATGCCGCCGTTCTCCTCACAGAGCCAGAAGAACAGAAGCAAGAAGACGTCTCAGGCGGCAGAAGCCTTCAGCGGCTTCACTGAGGTAACGCACAGCACCGCAGCTGTGCGTCATTGCTCCACACACCTCACACACTCCGGTCACTGTATGGGTGCAGGGCGCAGGGGGGGCGCCCTGGGCAGCAATAATAACACCTCAAAACATGGCAAAAAGATATATACATGTACAGCTGGGCACTGTACATGTATATAAAAGAGCCCCTGCCATTTTTACACAAATTTGAGCGGGACCGAAGCCCGCCGCCGAGGGGGCGGGGCTTCTCCCTCAGCACTCACCAGCGCCATTTTTCTCTCCACAGAATGCTGAGAGGAAGCTCCCCGGACTCTCCCCTGCTTACACACGGTGAAGGGGTGTTTAAAAGAGAGGGAGGGGGGCACATAATTGGCGGATAAGGTATTATACAGCGCTGCTGGGGAAAAACATTTTGTGTTGGTCTCCAGGGTCATTGCGCTGGGGTGTGTGCTGGCATACTCACTCTCTGTCTCTCCAAAGGGCCTTAAAGGGGATACTGTCTTCAGAAAAGAGTTTCCCTGTGTGTATGAAGTGTCGGTACGTGTGTCGACATGTTTGACGAGGAAGGCTCGCTTAATGTGGAGGGGGAGTGTTTGAATGTCAGGTCGCCGTTGGCAACGCCGACACCGGACTGGGTGGATATGCTGAATGTCTTAAATGCAAATGTGAATCTCCTGCATAAATGGTTAGACAAGGCTGAGGCTAGGGATCAGTCAGGTAGCCAGACCGTGCCTGTCCCTGTGGCGCCAGGACCATCAGGGTCTCAAAAGCGCCCCATATCCCAGGTCGCTGACGCAGATACCGAGACAGATACTGACTCTAGTGTCGACTATGAGGATGCAAAATTACAGCCGAATGTGGTAAAGGGTATTCGATACATGATTATTGCCATATTTTGCATATCACTGAGGAACCCCCTGTCCCTGACACGAGGGTTCACATGTATAAAGGGAAAAAGGCTGAGGTCACGTTTCCGTCCTCATTTGAGCTAAGCGAATTGTGCGAAAAGGCTTGGGAGTCTCCGGATAGGAGACATGTTCCCAAAAGGATTCTTATGGCGTATCCTTTTCCACAGAAGGATAGGATACGATGGGAATCTTCGCCTAAAGTAGACAAGGCACTGACTCGCTTATCCAAGAAGGTGGTGCTGCCTTCTCCGGATACTGCTTCCCTCAAGGATCCTGCTGATCGCAAGCAGGAAATTACCATGAAGCACATTTACACACATTCAGGAACTATCGTTGGACCGGCCATGGCGTCGGCCTGGGTTTGTAGTGCTGCCATGGCATGGGCAGACTCCTTATCTACGGAGATTGACGCCTTAGATAGGGATACCATTCTAATGACCATTGAGCATATCACAGATGCTGCCTTGTATATGAGGGATGCTCAGAGAGACATTTGTTTACTAAGCTCCATAATAAACGCTATGTCTATTTCTGCTAGGCGACTCTTGTGGACCCGACAGTGGACGGGAGACGCCGACTCAAAGCGGCATATGGAGTCATTGCCTTACAAGGGGGAGGAGTTGTTTGGAGAAGGCCTCTCGGACCTTGTCTCTACTGCTACGGCCGGTAAATCGAATTTTTTACCTTATGTTCCCCTACAGCATGCTAAGAAAGTACCGCATTATCAAATGCAGTCCTTTCGTTCCAATAAAAGCAAGAAGGTACGAGGATCGTCCTTTGTTGCCAGAGGTAAAGGCAAGGGAAAAAAGCTGCACTCGGCTAGTTCCCAAGAGCAGAAGTCCTCCCCTACTTCCGCAAAGTCCACCGCATGACGCTGGGGCTTTCCGGGGGGGGGGGGGGGGGGGGTCAGATCAAGTGGGGGCACGTCTTCATCTGGGTTCTCTCACAGGTGGATCCCTGGGCAATAGAGATTGTTTCCCAGGGATACAGACTGGAATTTGAAGACCTGCCTCCTCGCCGGTTTTTCAAATCTGCTCTGCCGGCTTCCCCGTCGGAGAGGGAGCTGGTGTTAGCTGCAATTCACAAATTGTACATTCAACAGGTGATAATCAAAGTTCCTCATCTCCAGCAAGGAGAGGGTTATTATTCATCCCTGTTTGTGGTACCGAAACCGGACGGTTCGGTCAGACCCATTTTAAATCTGAAATCCCTGAACCTGTACTTGAAGAGGTTCAAGTTCAAAATGGAATCGCTCAGATCGGTCATCGCCAGCCTGGAGGGAGGGGATTGGATGGTGTCCCTGGACATAAAGGAGATGCGTACCTTCATGTTCCGATTTTCCCTCCTCACCAGGCGTTCCTGAGATTTGCAGTACAGGACTGTCACTACCAATTTCAGACGTTGCCGTTTGGTCTTTCCACGGCCCCGAGAATTTTCACCAAGGTAATGGCGGAAATGATGGTGCTCCTGCGCAGGCGGGGCGTCACAATGATCCCGTACTTGGACGATCTCATAAAGGCGAGATCTCGGGAGAAGTTGCTGGACAGCTTGTCTCTGTCCGTGAAGACGTTGCAGAGGCACGGCTGGATTCTCAATTTACCGAAATCCCAGCTAGTCCCTGCAACGCGTCTGACCTTTTTGGGCCTGATTCTAGACACAGACCAAAAAAGAGTTTTTCTTCCAGTGGAGAAGGCTCAGCAGCTCGTAGCTCTGGTCAGGAACCTATTGAAGCCAAAAAAGGTTTCAGTGTATCATTGCACGAGGGTTCTGGGGAAGATGGTGGCTTCATACGAGGCCATCCCCTTCGGCAGGTTCCATGCAAGGACTTTTCAATGGGACCTATTGGACATATGGTCTGGGTCCCATCTACACATGCAAAAACGGATCACCCTATCTCCCAGGGCCAGGGGGTGTCTCCTGTGGTGGCTGCGCAGTGCTCACCTCCTGGAGGGTCGCAGGTTCGGCATTCAGGACTAGGTCCTGGTGACCACGGACGCGAGCCTCCAAGGTTGCGGAGCTGTCGCACTAGGAAGAAATTTCCAGGGTCTCTGGTCAAGCTTAGAGACTGGTCTCCACATCAATGTCCTGGAGTTGAGGGCCATATACAACGCCCTACACCAAGCGGAGGAATGGCTTCGGAACAAACCGGTTCTGATTCAGTCAGACAATGTCACGGCAGTGGCTCATGTAAACCGCCAAGGCGGCACAAGGAGCAGAGTGGCCATGGCAGAGGCGACCAAGATTCTATGCTGGGCGGAAGGCCATGTAAGCGCACTATCAGCAGTGTTCATCCCGCGGGTGGACAACTGGGAGGCGGACTTTCTCAGCAGGCACGACCTGCATCCGGGAGAGTGGGGACTTCATCAAGAAGTCTTCACACAGATCACGGATCAGTGGGGACTGCCTCAGATAGACATGATAGCGTCCCGCCTCAACAAAAAGCTAAAGAGGTATTGTGCCAGGTCAAGAGACCCTCAGGCGGTTGCGGTAGACGCTCTGGTGACACCTTGGGTGTTCAGATCGGTCTATGTGTTTCCTCCTCTACCTCTCATACCCAAGGTGTTGACGATAATAAGAATAAGAAGGTTCAGAACAATCCTCATTGTTCCAGATTGGCCAAGGAGGACTTGGTATCCGGATCTGCAAGAGTTGCTCACAGAAGATCCGTGGCCTCTTCCCAGGGCCGTTTCTTGGGGCAGGCGAGCAGTGCAACCGCACTGGGCGCCCGCCGCGGCACTAACTGTGGCTCCCTTCTTCCCCCTCCTATTTCTCCCCGAGTAACCCGCTCGGGGGGCGGAGTTTCACGGAATGATGCGGTTGCGTCGTTAAGTCACGACGCAACCCCGTCACTCCGCGAAACCCCAACCCCCCCGAGCGGAGTACAGAGGGGGATCCAAGTTAGGAAGAGGAAAAAGCCGGCGCGAGGAGCGACTGGTGAGGCGGGCCGAAGAGCGGTAATCGCCTCTGTAAGTATTCTCTCTCTCTCAATGTGTAAAATGGGGACACCTGCCGTAATGTGTGAAAAAGGGACTCTTAGCTGCCGTAGTGTGGGGATTTAATGTATCAAGGGCATTGCGGTGTGTGGCATAATATGGTGCAGGGGGCATTACTGTGTGGGGCTTAATAAGGTAGAATTTTTTTTTCCTGTGGTGGTCGTGATCTGTTGGAGCAGGGTCAAAAACTGGATTGTGAGGTAGTCTTTTCAGACGAGGCCATGCCCATTTAAATGAGGCCACACCCATTTAGATGAAGCCACGCCCCCATTTTTTTATGTCATGGGGGCGCATTTTTAAATCTCGCACTGGGGGCCAAACTGGCTAGAAACAGCCCTGCCTTTTCCTCTAAGGCAGGACCTGCTGCAGCAGGGGCCCTGTCTGTTCCAAGACTTACCGCGGCTGCGTTTGACGGCATGGCGGTTGAACGCCGGATCCTAGCGGAAAAAGGGATCTCGGAGGAGGTCATTCCTACCCTGATCAAGGCTAGGAAGGACGTGACGTCGAAACATTATCACCTTATATATGGCGAAAATATGTTTCTTGGGGTGAGGCCAGAACTGCTCCTACGGAGGAGTTCCAGTTGGGCCGTCTGCTTCACTTCCTTCAAACGGGAGTGAATTTGGGCCTAAAATTAGGGTCCATAAAGGTTCAAATTTTGGCCTTATCCATTTTCTTTCAAAGAGAATTGGCTTCTCTTCCTGAAGTACAGACTTTTGTGAAGGGCGTGCTGCATATTCAGCCTCCCTTTGTACCTCCGGTGGCGCCTTGGGACCTTAACGTGGTATTAAGTTTCCTCAAGTCACCTTGGTTTGAACCACTCAAAACAGAGTTGAAATACCTCACTTGGAAAGTGGTCATGTTGTTGGCCTTAGCTTCTGCAAGGCGGATTTCGGAATTGGCGGCTTTATCATATAAAAGCCCATACCTGATTTTTCACGTGGCTAGGGCAGAGTTGAGGACTCGTCCTCAATTTCTGCCCAAGGTGGTCTCATCTTTTCATATGAACCAACCTATTGTCGTGCCTGTGGCTACACGGGACTTGGAGGATTCAGAGTCCCTTGATGTGGTCAGGGCTTTGAAGATTTATGTTACCAGAACGGCTAGGATCAGGAAGACCGAAGCTCTGTTTGTTCTGTATGCGGCTAACAAGGTTGGCGCTCCTGCTTCAAAGCAGACTATTGCTCGCTGGATCTGTAACACGATTCAGCAGGGTTGCCATTGCCTAAATCGGTTAAGGTCCATTCCACTAGGAAGGTGGGCTCCTCTTGGGCGGCTGCCGGGGGGGTCTCGGCACTACAACTGTGCCGAGCTGCTACTTGGTCGGGGTCAAACACCTTTGCAAAGTTCTATAAGTTTGATACCCTGGCTGAGGAGGACCTCCTGTTTGCTCAATCGGTGCTGCAGAGTCACCCGCACTCTCCAGCCCGTTTGGGAGCTTTGGTATAATCCCCATGGTCCTTACGGAGTCCCCAGCATCCTCTAGGACGTTAGAGAAAATAAGATTTTACTTACCGGTATATCTAGTTCTCGTAGTCCGTAGAGGATGCTGGGCACCCGTCCCAAGTGCGGACTTCTTCTGCTAGACTTGTATATAGTTATTGCTTACATAAGGGTTATGTTATAGTTGATCGGGTTTGAACAGAGGCTATGTTATTGTTCATACTGTTAACTTGGTAGTTTATCACAAGTTATACGGTGTGATTGGTGTGGCTGGTATGAATCTTGCCCTTAGATTTACAAAAATCCTTTCCTCGTACTGTTCATCTCCTCTGGGCACAGTTTCTCTAACTGAGGTCTGGAGGAGGGACACAGAGGGAGGAGCCAGTGCACACCCAGAATCCAAAGCTTTCTTAAAGTGCCCTATCTCCTGCGGAGCCAGTCTATTCCCCATGGTCCTTTCGGAGTCCCCAGCATCATCTACGGACTACGAGAAATAGATTTACCAGTAAGTAAAATCTTATTTTTAAATACCCTAAATAGCTTTGTCCAGTATTATCTGGATATATTTATCCCAAAACATTTCATATTCAGCAATATGACGGACCAGTAAAATCCTATGTATTATTGTGTATTTATATTTCATTCACTACAGTAAGTGGACACTTATTGGGTAGACTTGCTCATTTTTATGAATACATGGGTGGTTCAATAAGTAATGTTCTCTATTTCATTCTAATTTCCGACCAGGCCAGAGCAGGTAGACCACTGCTTCCCCTCATGGCCATTAGACTGCGCCTCATTTCAGTCATACTGCCCCTACATCAGTTGTAAGATGGTGGGGCTGGTTGAAACATGGTCACACAATCAGCTGCCAACTTGTCTAGGTGTACGGTGATAATGCCATGTCACAGAAATTGGTGACGTGAGGTGCGGTGAGGCAGAGCCTTTCCTGTCATACTAACATATATACATACAGTGTGTGTGTGTGTGTGTGTGTGTATATATATATATATATATATATATATATATATATATATACACACACACACGTATACACCAGAGTTTGACTTTATAAATTATAGGAAAAATAAAAATATGTTACAAATATCTTCTTTGTATTATTCTAAAAATTGTTATAGTCAAAACTCTGGAGTACAGTCTATGGCATCTGTCATTTTCATACATCTGAAAGATTGCCAAATTTCCAGCAGGATATACTGTTTGTACTGTGTATAATGCCCAGATGAACCCTTTGGCTCCTATATTGTATGTAAATCTGTCTCTGAGACAAGCCAGTCCCTACTAAGCCATTTACCTCACTGCACGGCCTCAGTTTATATACCTTTTTGAACAAGCATATATTCAGAGCATGCATAAACTTTTGTCAAGAGTGTTATCAGAATCACATATTCTTGTATTAGCAGCAGGGGGCAAAATTGCTTACATCATTAATAAGCAAATAACTATTAATTTCTAGACTTTTCCTACTATACTTGACACATTAAAAAGCTTTGCTCATTTTCCATGAAAAAGTACAGATAGCGCTATTCCAACAGATCCATTTGCTACATTTGCATATATCTTCGCAACTGCATCCAATAGGCACATAGAAATCTTCGGTGGGAAAATATATGGTACGTTCTTGTTACGGCATGTCGGCATACATTTAACTCTATCACTGGATACATACTATAAGATTCTGTCCAGTCTTTCTGGTTAAAATGAAAATCTGTTAATATATGGGAGCAAATACTAATTGACCATTTGCTCCCAAACACCGGAAAACAGACAAAAATGGCCGGTCAGACAAATTGTAAACATCCATTTGATTTAACCAATTTATCTAAATGACCATTTTCAGGCGTTTGGCAGCAATGGTTGATTGTCATTTGCACCCATACATTACCAGATTTTCATTCCAACTAGAAAGATTGGACAGATAATCTTATAGGCCCTACACCAGTGGTTTCCAAACTTTTTTGGATCATGGTGCCCTAGAGTATCAGAATTTTTTTCACTGCACCCCTAGGCCAAAAATTTCTTATTGAGAAATTTAGAAAGAAATTAAATTAAGTAGATTGTGTATATATGTCATCCTTAGTGTTAATTGTGTGGTGTGGGACAAGATTTGCTTCTGTTAGTCCCCATATTTTATGACTGACAGCTACTAGCACTAGTTTTGCCTATTATATTGACCATGAATAATTTGAATTGGTCCTGAACCACCAACCCAGGGCACCCCTGCAAGTGTCCTGAGGCACCTCAGGGAGCCATGGCACACAGTTTGGGAACCACTGCCCTACACACTGGCCGATAATCGTCAAAGATATGAACGATCTCGTTCATATCTTTGAGTGTGGAGGCACCAGCGATGAACTTCACTCCCCCCTCCCCCCCGCCGCTGGGTCGGCCGTATCCGCCGTCAGGCAGCTGGGTGGAGGATCTTTAAATGTGTAGGGCCCATTAGTGTGTATCCAGATTTAGGAGAATGGAGGGAAGCTGTTGACAACCTGATCTTTCAGTCTCACAAATGCACCTGCCTGGTAGGGATTAGAAGCGTTTGGTGATATTTCTCATAAACAATTTTACAGCCATGCAGGTCACGTGACATCCAGGTGGTTCTATTTTGGTGTTCCATGGATTGGTGTATTCCACAGTAGTCTAGGCACAGAGCTGGGCTACTGGCAGCTAGAGATGTGCACCGGAAATTTTTTGGGTTCGGTTCCGTGGCCGTGTTTTGGGTTCGGTTCCGTGGCCGTGTTTTGGGTTCGAACGCATTTTGGCAAAACCTCACCGAATTTTTTTTGTCGGATTCGGGTGTGTTTTGGATTCGGGTGTTTTTTTCAAAAAACCCTAAAAAACAGCTTAAATCATAGAATTTGGGGGTCATTTTGATCCCAAAGTATTATTAACCTCAATAACCATAATTTACACTCATTTTCAGTCTATTCTAAACACCTCACAATATTATTTTTAGTCCTAAAATTTGCACCGAGGTCGCTGGATGACTAAGCTCAGCGACCCAAGTGGCCGACACAAACACCTGGCCCATCTAGGAGTGGCACTGCAGTGTCACGCCCGATGGCCCTTCCAAAAAACACTCCCCAAACAGCACATGACGCAAAGAAAAAAAGAGGCGCAATGAGGTAGCTGTGTGAGTAAGCTAAGCGACCCTAGTGGCCGACACAAACACCTGGCCCATCTAGGAGTGGCACTGCAGTGTCAGGCAGGATGGCCCTTCCAAAAAATACTCCCCAAACAGCACATGACGCAAAGAAGAAAAAAAAGAGGCGCAATGAGGTAGCTGTGTGAGTAAGCTAAGCGACCCTAGTAGCCGACACAAACACCTGGCCCATCTAGGAGTGGCACTGCAGTGACACGCAGGATGGCCCTTCAAAAAATCACTCCCCAAACAGCACATGACGCAAAGAAAAAAAGAGGCGCAATGAGGTAGCTGTGTGACTAAGCTCAGCAACCCAAGTGGCCGACACAAACACCTGGCCCATCTAGGAGTGGCACTGCAGTGTCAGGCAGGATGGCCCTTCCAAAAAACACTCCCCAAACAGCACATGACGCAAAGAAAAGTGAAAGATAAAAGAGGTGCAAGATGGAATTGTCCTTGGGCCCTCCCACCCACCCTTATGTTGTATAAACAGGACATGCACACTTTAACCAACCCATCATTTCAGTGACAGGGTCTGCCACACGACTGTGACTGAAATGACGGGTTGGTTTGGACCCCCACCAAAAAAGAAGCAATTAATCTCTCCTTGCACAAACTGGCTCTACAGAGGCAAGATGTCCACCTCATCATCATCCTCCGATTCATCACCGTGTACATCCCCCTCCTCACAGATTATCAATTCGTCCCCACTGGAATCCACCATCACAGCTCCCTGTGTACTTTGTGGAGGCAATTGCTGCTGGTGAATGTCTCCATGGAGGAATTGATTATAATTCATTTTAATGAACATAATCTTCTCCACATTTTCTGGAAGTAACCTCGTCCGCCGATTTGCTGACAAGGTGAGCGGCGGCACTAAACACTCTTTCGGAGTACACACTTGTGGGAGGGCAACTTAGGTAGAATAAAGCCAGTTTGTGCAAGGGCCTCCAAATTGCCTCTTTTTCCTGCCAGTATACGTACGGAATGTCTGACGTGCCTACTTGGATGCGGTCACTCATATAATCCTCCACCATTCCTTCAATGGGGAGAGAATCATATGCAGTGACAGTAGACGACATGTCCGTAATCGTTGGCAGGTCCTTCAGTCCGGACCAGATGTCAGCATCAGCAGTCGCTCCAGACTGCCCTGCATCACCGCCAGCGGGTGGGCTCGGAATTCTGAGCCTTTTCCTCGCACCCCCAGTTGCGGGAGAATGAGAAGGAGGAGATGTTGACAGGTCGCGTTCCGCTTGACTTGACAATTTTCTCACCAGCAGTTCTTTGAACCCCTGCAGACTTGTGTCTGCAGGAAAGAGAGATCCAAGGTAGGTTTTAAATCTAGGATCGAGCACGGTGGCCAAAATGTAGTGCTCTGATTTCAACAGATTGACCACCCGTGAATCCTTGTTAAGCGAATTAAGGGCTCCATCCACAAGTCCCACATGCCTAGCGGAATCGCTCTGTGTTAGCTCCTCCTTCAATGTCTCCACCTTCTTCTGCAAAAGCCTGATGAGGGGAATGACCTGACTCAGGCTGGCAGTGTCTGAACTGACTTCACGTGTGGCAAGTTCAAAAGGTTGTAGAACCTTGCACAACGTTGAAATAATTTTCCACTGCGCTTGAGACAGGTGCATTCTACCTCCTATATCGTGCTCCGTTGTATAGGCTTGAATGGCCTTTTGCTGCTCCTCCAACCTTTGAAGCATATAGAGGGTTGAATTCCACCTCGTTACCACTTCTTGCTTCAGATGATGGCAGGGCAGGTTCAGGCGTTTTTGGTGTTGCTCCAGTCTTCTGTACGTGGTGCCTGTACGCCGAAAGTGTCCCGCAATTCTTCTGGCCACCGACAGCATCTCTTGCACGCCCCTCTCGTTTTTTAAATAATTCTGCACCACCAAATTCAAGGTATGTGCAAAACATGGGATGTGCTGGAATTTGCCCATATTTAATGCACACACAATATTGCTGGCGTTGTCCGATGCCACAAATCCACAGGAGAGTCCAATTGGGGTAAGCCATTCTGCGATGATCTTCCTCAGTTGCCGTAAGAGGTTTTTAGCTGTGTGCGTATTCTGGAAAGCGGTGATACAAAGCGTAGCCTGCCTAGGAAAGAGTTGGTGTTTGCGAGATGCTGCTACTGGTGCCGCCGCTGCTGTTCTTGCGGCGGGAGTCCATACATCTACCCAGTGGGCTGTCACAGTCATATAGTCCTGAGTCTGCCCTGCTCCACTTGTCTACATGTCCGTGGTTAAGTGGACATTGGATACAACTGCATTTTTTAGGACACTGGTGAGTCTTTTTCTGAGGTCTGTGTACATTTTCGGTATCGCCTGCCTAGAGAAATGGAACCTAGATGGTATTTGGTACCGGGGACACAGTACCTCCAACAAGTCTCTAGTTGCCTCTGCAGTAATGATGGATACCGGAACCACGTTTCTCACCGCCCCGGATGCCAAGGCCTCAGTTATCCGCTTTGCAGCAGGATGACTGCTGTGATATTTCATCTTCCTCGCAAAGGACTGTTGGACAGTCAATTGCTTGGTGGAAGTAGTAAAAGTGGTCTTACGACTTCCCCTCTGGGATGACCATCGACTCCCAGCAGCAACAACAGCAGCGCCAGCAGCAGTAGGCGTTACACGCAAGGATGCATCGGAGGAATCCCAGGCAGGAGAGGACTCGTCAGAATTGCCAGTGACATGGCCTGCAGGACTATTGGCATTCCTGGGGAAGGAGGAAATTGACACTGAGGGAGTTGGTGGGGTGGTTTGCGTGAGCTTGGTTACAAGAGGAAGGGATTTACTGGTCAGTGGACTGCTTCCGCTGTCGCCCAAAGTTTTTGAACTTGTCACTGACTTATGATGAATGCGCTGCAGGTGACGTATAAGGGAGGATGTTCCGAGGTGGTTAACGTCCTTACCCCTACTTATTACAGCTTGACAAAGGCAACACACGGCTTGACAAATGTCCGCATTTCTGTTGAAATACTTCCACACTGAAGAGCTGATTTTTTTTGGTATTTTCACCAGGCATGTCAATGGCCATATTCCTCCCACGGACAACAGGTGTCTCCCCGGGTGCCTGATTTAAACAAACCACCTCACCATCAGAATCCTCCTGGTCAATTTCCTCCCCAGCGCCAGCAACACCCATATCCTCCTCATCCTGGTGTACTTCAACACTGACATCTTCAATCTGACTATCAGGAACTGGACTGCGGGTGCTCCTTCCAGCACTTGCAGGGGGCGTGCAAATGGTGGAAGGCGCATGCTCTTCACGTCCAGTGTTGGGAAGGTCAGGCATCGCAACCGACACAATTGGACTCTCCTTGGGGATTTGTGATTTTGAAGAACGCACAGTTCTTTGCTGTGCTTTTGCCAGCTTAAGTCTTTTCATTTTTCTAGCGAGAGGCTGAGTGCTTCCATCCTCATGTGAAGCTGAACCACTAGCCATGAACATAGGCCAGGGCCTCAGCCGTTCCTTGCCACTCCGTGTGGTAAATGGTATATTGGCAAGTTTACACTTCTCCTCCGACGATTTTATTTTAGATTTTTGAGTCCTTTTTTTACTGATGTTTTGGATTTTACATGCTCTGTATTATGACATTGGGCATCGGCCTTGGCAGACGACGTTGATGGCATTTCATCGTCTCGGCCATGACTAGTGGCAGCAGCTTCAGCACGAGGTGGAAGTGGATCTTGATCTTTCCCTATTTTTGGAACCTCAACTTTTTTGTTCTCCATATTTTAATAGGCACAACTAAAAGGCACCTCAGGTAAACAATGGAGATGGATGGATACTAGTATACTTATGGATGACGAGCGACTGCCGACACAGAGGTAGCTACAGCCGTGGACTACCGTACTGCGTCTGCTAGTATAGACTGGATGATGATATAAAAAATATATATATATCACTACTGCAGGACAGGTATATATTGTATAATGACGGACCTGCTGGACACTGTCAGCACTGCAGACTCCTAAACTACTAGTATGAAGAAGATAGAAAAAAAAAAACCACCACAGGTAGGTATACAATTATGGACGAGCGACTGCCGACACAGAGGTAGCTACAGCCGTGGACTACCGTACTGCGCGTCTGCTAGTATAGACTGGATGATAATGATATAAAAAATATATATATCACTACTGCAGGACAGGTATATATTGTATAATGACGGACCTGCTGGACACTGTCAGCACTGCAGACTCCTAAACTACTAGTATGAAGAAGATGGAAAAAAAAAAAACCACCACAGGTAGGTACACAATTATGGACGAGCGACTGCCAACACAGAGGTAGCTACAGCCGTGGACTACCGTACTGCGCGTCTGCTAGTATAGACTGGATGATAATGATATAAAAAATATATATATATATATCACTACTGCAGGACAGGTATATATTGTATAATGACGGACCTGCTGGACACTGTCAGCACTGCAGACTCCTAAACTACTAGTATGAAGAAGATAGAAAAAAAAAAACCACCACAGGTAGGTACACAATTATGGACGAGCGACTGCCAACACAGAGGTAGCTACAGCCGTGGACTACCGTACTGCGCGTCTGCTAGTATAGACTGGATGATAATGATATAAAAAATATATATATATATATCACTACTGCAGGACAGGTATATATTGTATAATGACGGACCTGCTGGACACTGTCAGCACTGCAGACTCCTAAACTACTAGTATGAAGAAGATAGAAAAAAAAAACCACCACAGGTAGGTATACAATTATGGACGAGCGACTGCCGACACAGAGGTAGCTACAGCCGTGGACTACCGTACTGCGTCTGCTAGTATAGACTGGATGATAATGATATAAAAAATATATATATATCACTACTGCAGGACAGGTATATATTGTATAATGACGGACCTGCTGGACACTGTCAGCACTGCAGACTCCTAAACTACTAGTATGAAGAAGATAGAAGAAAAAAACCACCACAGGTAGGTATACAATTATGGACGAGCGACTGCCGACACAGAGGTAGCTACAGCCGTGGACTACCGTACTGCGCGTCTGCTAGTATAGACTGGATGATAATGATATAAAAAATATATATATATCACTACTGCAGGACAGGTATATATTGTATAATGACGGACCTGCTGGACACTGTCAGCACTGCAGACTCCTAAACTACTAGTATGAAGAAGATGGGAAAAAAAAACCACCACAGGTAGGTATACAATTATGGACGAGCGACTGCCGACACAGAGGTAGCTACAGCCGTGGACTACCGTACTGCGCGTCTGCTAGTATAGACTGGATGATAATGATATAAAAAATATATATATATCACTACTGCAGGACAGGTATAGATTGTATAATGACGGACCTGCTGGACACTGTCAGCACTGCAGACTCCTAAACTACTAGTATGAAGAAGATAGAAATATAATGAATGACGGACCTGCTGGACACTGTCAGCAGAATGCGTTTATAGAATAAAATAAAAAAAACACCACACGAGTGTTTTAACTTTTTCAGGCAGACAATATACTGGTGGTCACTGCTGGTCAGTCACACTGGCACTCTGGCAGCAAAAGTGTGCACTGTTAAATATGTACTCCTGCTATAACTGCTCCCCAGTCTCCCCCACAATTAAGCTGTGTGAGCAGTGAGCACTACTCAGCACAGTCAGATATACATAGATGATATTATCATGCAGCACACTGAGGCTGAGCACAGATATGGTATGTGACTGTGTATCGGTTTTTTTTCAGGCAGAGAACGGATTATATTAAATAATAAATAAAACTGGTGGTCACCACTAGTATAACTATCAGCAAAACTCTGCACTCTCTGAGTACTCCTAAAATCCTAATGCTCCAGTAAATCAAGTGTCTCACTCTCTATCTAAACGGAGAGGACGCCAGCCACGTCCTCTCCCTATCAATCTCAATGCACGTGTGAAAATGGCGGCGACGCGCGGCTCCTTATATAGAATCCGAGCCTCGCGATAGAATACGAGCCTCGCGAGAATCCGACAGCGGGATGATGATGTTCGGGCGCGCTCGGGTTAGCCGAGCAAGGCGGGAAGATCCGAGTCTGCCTCGGACCCGTGTAAAAAGCGTGAAGTTCGGGGGGGTTCGGATTCCGAGGAACCGAACCCGCTCATCTCTACTGGCAGCCTGTTCCTTTTGCACTGTGTTTTGGGATTTGACACAGAATCATCCTGTAAAATGTTTAAGGGGATAACGTTTAATTTTATCTTATCCACTACATTACAGTCCTGTCATTGGTGCTGTGATTGTTTGGGTTGGGTAGGATATGTTGACAGTCATGATGTCTACGTCGTCCCTGGTGCCCCAGTGGTTACTTACCTTCTCCTGGTGGCTGCAGCAGTAGTAGTAGCTCCAGCGGTGTCTTCTGTGTACCGACGGTGAATATCCCTTACAGGCCAACCTCTGATCCTTATGGTGTTCCGGTGAGTATTTCTTGTCTATTCCTAACCATCCCCCTTGGGCAGAAGTTAGGGAAAGTTACTTATTGTCCACCCCTTCTCTAGTGCCTAACCTTAACCCCCCCGCAACCTAACCCTAATGTTGACATTCAACCTGTCGGCAAAATGACAGTTTGGGGCCTAGATTGTGAATGTCGACATTGTTATTATCGACCGTTTGACTACATTACACAAGTTAGTATAAGGTGTTTGCGCACATGTACGGGCAGACCTCACAAGCCGCTCTCTGTCCTCCGGCACATGGAATACATTCTCCAGGGAATGAGATGCAGGGCATCTGCTTTAATCATTTTACTAGGGTAACACCATACTAGCAATAAATGTAAAGGTTGTCCGGAATCCCTGCAGATCGAGTGTGACAGAACCGTCTCCTCTTCACTTTCTCCTTTACTCTGTAATGTAGATGGCCCCCTTTCTGACATTTAGGTCGGTTGTAAAGATTCTGAATGTTATGTGGTCCTTCAGTGTTAACAAACACCAAAATCTGTTCATAAAACTGCATTAGGGACAACCACAAATCAAACCTTTGGCCCTTTCTATCAAGTGGTTATTTCATTATCAAAAACTCCACATTCTGTAACTGAGCAGTCTCACAAAGCTCCAAATTACCATGTACATTGCCAAATGTTGGCAGGAGTGGTGTAAAGCACACTGGGGCAGATGTATTAACCTGGAGAAGGCATAAGGAAGTGATAAACCAGTGTTAAGAGCAAGGTGATTAATGCACCAGCCAATCAGCTCCAATATGTAAATTAACAGTTAGGAGCTGATTAGCTGGTGTGTTTATCACCTTGCACTTATCACTGGTTTATCACTTCCTTATGCTGTCTCCAGGCTTAATACATCTGCCCAGGCTTGGACTGGCCTACAGGGGAAACTACCGGTGGGCACCACTGCCTTGGGGGTCCACCTCCTGCTCTAAGGATCAGGTTCCAGACTATGCACTTGAATTATACATATTTCTCTAACGTCCTAGTGGATGCTGGGGACTCCGTCAGGACCATGGGGAATAGCGGCTCCGCAGGAGACAGGGCACAAAAGCAAGCTTTTAGGATCACATGGTGTGTACTGGCTCCTCCCCCTATGACCCTCCTCCAAGCCTCAGTTAGGTTTTTGTGCCCGTCCGAGCAGGGTGCAATCTAGGTGGCTCTCCTAAAGAGCTGCTTAGAAAAAGTTTTTAGCTTTATTATTTTCAGTGAGTCCTGCTGGCAACAGGCTCACTGCATCGAGGGACTTAGGGGAGAGATTTTCAACTCACCTGCGTGCAGGATGGATTGGAGTCTTAGGCTACTGGACATAGCTTCAGAGGGAGTCGGAACACAGGTCACCCTGGGGTTCGTCCCGGAGCCGCGCCGCCGATCCCCCTTACAGATGCTGAAGATCGAGGGTCCGGAAACAGGCGGCAGAAGGCTCTTCAGCCTTCATGAAGGTAGCGCACAGCACTGCAGCTGTGCGCCATTGTTGCTACACACTTCACACTGAACGGTCACGGAGGGTGCAGGGCGCTGCTGGGGGCGCCCTGGGCAGCAATATTTAATACCTTTGATGGCAAAGAATACATCACATATAGCCATTGAGGCTATATGTATGTATTTAACCCAGGCCAGATATCTCAAAACCCGGGAGAAAAGCCCGCCGGATAGGGGGCGGGGCTTATTCTCCTCAGCACACAGCGCCATTTTCCTGCTCAGCTCCGCTGTGAGGAAGGCTCCCAGGACTCTCCCCTGCACTGCACTACAGAAACAGGGTAACAAAGAGAAGGGGGGCATATTTTGGCGATATTTATATATTTAAAGCGCATATAACAAAAACAACACCTTTTAGGGTTGTTTATATACATTTTATAGCGCTTTTGGTGTGTGCTGGCAAACTCTCCCTCTGTCTCCCCAAAGGGCTAGTGGGGTCCTGTCTTCGATAAGAGCATTCCCTGTGTGTCTGCTGTGTGTCGGTACGTGTGTGTCGACATGTATGAGGACGATGTTGGTGTGGAGGCGGAGCAATTGCCGGTAATGGTGATGTCACCCCCTAGGGAGTCGACACCGGAATGGATGGCTTTAATTATGGAATTACGTGATAATGTTAGTACATTACAAAAGTCAGTTGACGAAATGAGACGGCCGGAAAACCAGTTAGTACCTGCTCAGGCGTCTCAGACACCGTCAGGGGCTGTAAAACGTCCCTTACCTCAGTCAGTCGACACAGGTACCGACACAGATGAATCTAGTGTCGACGGTGAAGAAACAAACGTATTTTCCAATAGGGCCACACGTTATATGATCACGGCAATGAAGGAGGCTTTGCAGATCTCTGATACTGCAGGTACCTCAAAAAGGGGTATTATGTGGGGGGTGAAAAAAAACTACCTGTAGCTTTTCCAGAATCAGAGGAATTGAATGACGTGTGTGATGAAGCGTGGGTTAACCCAGATAGAAAACTGCTAATTTCTAAGAAGTTATTGGCATTATACCCTTTCCCACCAGAGGTTAGGGCGCGCTGGGAAACACCCCCTAGGGTGGATAAAGCGCTCACACGTTTATCAAAACAAGTGGCGTTGCCGTCTCCAGATACGGCCGCCCTCAAGGATCCAGCAGATAGGAGGCTGGAAACTACCCTGAAGAGTATATACACGCATACTGGTGTTATACTCCGACCAGTAATAGCCTCAGCCTGGATGTGCAGTGCTGGGGTAGTGTGGTTGGATTCCCTGACTGAAAATATTGATACCCTGGATAGGGACAGTATTTTATTGACTCTAGAGCAATTAAAGGATGCGTTTCTTTATATGCGAGATGCTCAGAGGGATGTTTGCACTCTGGCATCGAGAGTAAGTGCGATGTCCATATCTGCCAGAAGAAGTTTATGGACGCGACAGTGGTCAGGTGATGCGGATTCCAAAAGGCATATGGAAGTATTGCCATATAAAGGAGAGGAATTATTTGGGGTTGGTCTATCGGATCTGGTGGCCACGGCAACTGCCGGCAAATCCACTTTTTTACCTCAGACCCCCTCCCAACAGAAAAAGACACCGTCTTTTCAGCCGCAGTCCTTTCGCTCCTATAAAAACAAGCGGGCAAAAGGACAGTCTTATCTGCCACGAGGCAGAGGAAAGGGTAAGAGAGGGCAGCAAGCAGCCCCTGCCCAGGACCAGAAGCCCGCCCCGGGTTCTACAAAGCCATCAGCATGACGCTGGGGCTTTACAAGCGGACTCAGGAGCGGTGGGGGGTCGACTAAAGATTTTCAGCAATCAGTGGGCTCGCTCACAGGTGGATCCTGCAGATAGTATCTCAGGGTTACATGTTGGAATTCGAAAGATCTCCCCCTCGCCGTTTCCTAAAGTCTGCTTTACCAACGTCTCCCTCAGAAAGGGCGACGGTATTGGAAGCCATTCACAAGCTGTATTCTCAGCAGGTGATAGTCAAGGTACCCCTCCTACAACAGGGAAAGGGGTATTATTCCACACTATTTGTGGTACCGAAGCCGGACGGTTCGGTAAGACCTATTCTAAATCTGAAATCCTTGAACCTGTACATACAGAAATTCAAGTTCAAGATGGAGTCACTAAGAGCAGTGATAGCGAATCTGGAAGAAGGGGATTTCATGGTGTCCCTGGACATAAAAGATGCTTATCTGCATGTCCCAATTTACCCCTCACACCAAGGGTATCTCAGGTTCGTGATACAAGACTGTCATTATCAGTTTCAAACGCTGCCGTTTGGTTTGTCCACGGCACCTCGGGTCTTTACCAAGGTAATGACCGAAATGATGGTTCTTCTACGAAGAAAAGGCGTATTAATTATCCCTTACTTGGACGATCTCCTGATAAGGGCAAAGTCCAGAGAACAGCTGGAAGTCGGTGTAGCACTAACCCAAGTAGTGCTTCAACAACACGGGTGGATTCTGAATCTTCCAAAATCTCAATTGTCCCCGACAACACGTCTGCTGTTCCTGGGAATGATTCTGGACACGGTTCAGAAAAAGGTGTTTCTCCCGGAGGAGAAAGCAAGGGAGTTATCCGAACTTGTCAGGAACCTCCTAAAACCAGGAAATGTGTCAGTACATCAATACACAAGAGTCCTGGGAAAGATGGTGGCTTCTTACGAAGCAATTCCATTCGGCAGATTCCATGCACGAATATTTCAGTGGGATCTGCTGGACAAATGGTCCGGATCGCATCTGCACATGCATCAGCGGATAACACTGTCACCAAGGACAAGGTTGTCTCTCCTGTGGTGGTTGCAGAGTGCCCATCTGTTAGAGGGCCGCAGGTTCGGCATACAGGACTGGGTCCTGGTGACTACGGATGCCAGCCTACGGGGCTGGGGAGCAGTCACAAAGGGAAGAATCTTCCAGGGTGTATGGTCAAACCTGGAGACGTCTCTTCACATAAATATACTAGAGCTAAGAGCGATCTACAATGCTGTAAGCTTGGCGAAACCGCTGCTTCAGGGTCAGCCGGTGTTGATCCAGTCGGACAACATCACGGCAGTCGCCCACGTAAACAGACAAGGCGGCACGAGAAGCAGAAGAGCAATGACAGAAGCTGCAAGGATTCTTCGCTGGGCGGAAAATCATGTCATAGCACTGTCAGCAGTGTTCATCCCGGGAGTGGACAACTGGGAAGCAGACTTCCTCAGCAGACACGACCTTCACCCGGGAGAGTGGGGACTTCATCCGGAAGTTTTCCACATGATTGTGAACCATTGGGAAAAACCAAAGGTGGACATGATGGCGTCTCGCCTCAACAAAAAACTGGACAGATATTGCGCCAGGTCAAGAGACCCTCAGGCAATAGCTGTGGACGCTCTGGTAATACCGTGGGTGTACCAGTCAGTGTATGTGTTTCCTCCTCTGCCTCTCATACCAAAGGTACTGAGAATTATACGGAAAAGGGGAGTAAGAACAATACTAGTGGCTCCGGATTGGCCAAGAAGAACTTGGTATCCGGAACTTCAAGAGATGCTCACGGAAGATCCGTGGCCTCTACCTCTAAGAAGGGATCTGCTTCAGCAGGGACCTTGTATGTTCCAAGACTTACCGCGACTGCGTTTGACGGCATGGCGGTTGAACGCCGGATTCTAAAAGAAAAGGGCATTCCAGAGGAAGTTATTCCTACCTTGATTAAAGCTAGGAAGGAAGTGACCGCACAACATTATCACCGCATTTGGAGAAAATATGTTGCGTGGTGTGAGGCCAAGAAGGCCCCAACGGAAGAATTTCAATTGGGTCGATTCCTACATTGCCTGCAGGCAGGATTGTCTATGGGCCTCAAATTGGGGTCTATTAAAGTTCAAATTTCGGCCTTATCAATATTCTTCCAGAAAGAATTGGCTTCAGTGCCTGAAGTACAAACTTTTGTCAAGGGTGTACTACATATACAACCCCCAATTGTGCCTCCAGTGGCACCGTGGGATCTAAACGTAGTTTTGGAATTTCTCAAATCTCATTGGTTTGAGCCTCTCAAATCGGTAGATTTGAAGTATCTTACATGGAAAGTAACCATGCTATTGGCCCTGGCTTCAGCCAGGAGAGTTTCAGAGTTGGCGGCTTTATCGTACAAAAGCCCATATCTGATTTTCCATTCGGACAGGGCAGAACTGCGGACACGTCCTCATTTTCTCCCTAAGGTGGTTTCGGCTTTTCACTTGAACCAGCCTATTGTGGTGCCTGCGGCTACTAGCGACTTGGAGGACTCCAAGTTACTGGACGTTGTCAGAGCATTGAAAATATATATTTCAAGGACAGCTGGAGTCAGAAAATCTGACTCGTTGTTTATCTTGTATGCACCCAACAAGATGGGTGCTCCTGCGTCTAAGCAGACGATTGCTCGTTGGATCTGTAGCACAATTCAACTTGCACATTCTGTGGCAGGCCTGCCACAGCCTAAAACTGTAAAAGCCCACTCCACAAGGAAGGTGGGCTCATCTTGGGCGGCTGCCCGAGGGGTCTCGGCATTACAACTTTGCCGAGCAGCTACGTGGTCAGGGGAGAACACGTTTGTAAAATTTTACAAATTTGATACTCTGGCTAAAGAGGACTTGGAGTTCTCTCATTCGGTGCTGCAGAGTCATCCGCACTCTCCCGCCCGTTTGGGAGCTTTGGTATAATCCCCATGGTCCTGACGGAGTCCCCAGCATACACTAGGACGTTAGAGAAAATAAGAATTTACTTACCGATAATTCTATTTCTCGTAGTCCGTAGTGGATGCTGGGCGCCCGTCCCAAGTGCGGATTGTCTGCATTACTTGTACATAGTTATTGTTACAAAAATCGGGTTATTATTGTTGTGAGCCATCTTTTTTAAGAGGCTACTTCTTTGTTATCATACTGTTAACTGGGTTCAGATCACAAGTTGTACGGTGTGATTGGTGTTGCTGGTATGAGTCTTACCCGGGATTCAAGATCCTTCCTTATTGTGTACGCTCGTCCGGGCACAGTACCTAACTGAGGCTTGGAGGAGGGTCATAGGGGGAGGAGCCAGTACACACCATGTGATTCTAAAAGCTTGCTTTTGTGCCCTGTCTCCTGCGGAGCCGTTATTCCCAATGGTCCTGACGGAGTCCCCAGCATCCACTACGGACTACGAGAAATAGAATTATCGGTAAGTAAATTCTTATTATTACCTTATACTGGACTATAGGTGTATTTTCTACAGTTCATTGCTGTTATTAATCTGGTACATTATCATGCATGCAGCAGCTGACTTTACTGTATATATTTATGAAGGGGCCCAGACATTGCACTCTGTAATGGTTAGTCAAACCAATGAGGTGTAGTCTGGCCACACCCCTAACATGGGCCCCTACCACTGCATTCCCCTGGTGGCCCTTACATGCCCCAGTCTGACTCTGCATCTGCCCCACTGTTACTGGATTTGGAAGCAGTTAAAATGCATGGTCTGGAGCAGAGGTTCTTAACTCCAGCCCACAAGTACCACCAACAGTGGATTTATCATGGCCACAACCTCTGCTGCACAATGAAAAGATTACTAGCATTGTACAGGTGTGGCTATGACGATGCAATTCAGCGTGGCTGCATCATCTGCTTCCCGGTCTGCTGGGTAGCATGCAGCTCAGGGAGCCTTGCACACTCTTCTAGGTGGCCGGGAATGCCACCCGCTTTTCAGGAGCCTCCCGGCCATTCCTGGAGAGTAGGCGAGTACAGTATACGGTGCATAGGTATATTTGTTACTCGCTGACACATTTCAAAAGATCCACAAGTGGAGCTAATTATTAAACTTGCGATTCTGTGAAGACACCTGGAAAACATGAACTGTGTGGTGTTCTGAGGACCGACTTTGAGAACTTGTGTATTATAGACATGTCATGTGTTGTGAGTATTACTTTATAGGGTCATTCCGAGTTGATCGCTCGCTAACAACTTTTTGCAGTGCTGGGATCAGGTTAAAACTCGCCAAAACTGCACATGCATATGCACTGCAATGCGCAGGCGCGTCGTACAGGTACAAAGAGAATCGGTGTTGGGCGATGGATTTAACGAAGAATCCATTCAGACAGCCGATTGGCAGGAAGAGGGCGTTTATGGGTGTCAACTGACCATTTTTTGGGAGTGTTTGGAAAAACGCAGGCGTGTCCAAGTGTTTGCAGGGCGGGTGTATGACGTCAATTCCGGGACCAAAAAGTCTGAAGTGATCGCAGCGGCTGAGTATGTCCAGAGCTACTCAGAAACTGCAACAATCTTTTTTTGTGCCGTCTGCTGCAAACGCGTGCGCACACTTGCAAAGCGAAAATACAGTTCCCCATAGGCGGCGACTATCTGATCGTAACGCTGCAAAAAGTTGCTAGCGAGTGATCAAATCGGAATGACCCCCAATGTGTCTTTCTTTATTATGTAAAGGTTACCTATTAGTCAAGGCTGTTCACTAAGAAGGACAGATGAATTTAATAACACTGGGCCTGTTTCTGAATACAACGCAATGCGATCATAAATCTGTACCCTACTGTGAACAAAATGCTATTGCGACTATACTCATGTTCTGAGTGGTACGCAACTATGCGATTGCGCCTCCCATTTTTATGCGCACCAGAGCAGTCATCATCATTATCCTCGGTACTTAGACCTATCTCAGGATAGATGCATAAGACACAATGGGATTTGGCATCCAAAATGCATACTCAAGACTCAGAATAACAGGTAACTCTGGCTACTCCCATGACACACCCACAAAATGGTTATCTTGCGTGTGTTCGTTTGTTGTCGCCAACTTGCCACCCAGAGATGCCCAGTCAGTGGCTGTAGACAAACTGCAACGTTACCTGTCAATCTGTAAGTTAGCAATGGTGCATAAGCAGCCTACAACGGATGCAAACAAATTGTGAGATACGGCTGCACTCAGAATTGCATGTGACTCAGAACAAGGCCCAGTGGTCTCATTTCACGCACATAACCCCCTATGCAGTGACTGCATTTGGTCCTGCAAAAGTTTACTTTTGTTTGAAGTTCAATTATGCAATTCCTGATTTCAAAACCAACTTCTTGTTTTTTTTTTTATCGTTAGTTCGAAGGAAGAAGTTATTCTTTGAACATGTACAGTATAAATGGATATCTGACTAGTTTAAACAGTGTACAATATATTTACTTCTCAAAAATCCAGACTTCTGCTATAGGAAAATGAACAAGAGAAGTGAAAATACATTTATAGTTCTGCATTTATTGCTCAAATGAGATTGGGCCAGCATCAGGATCCTTTGCTGATTTATGAATAGAGGAGGCCTACACTGGGACGTATTACAATTAGAGATGAGCGCCCGAAATTTTTCGGGTTTTGTGTTTTGGTTTTGGGTTCGGTTCCGCGGCCGTGTTTTGGGTTCGAACGCGTTTTGGCAAAACCTCACCGAATTTTTTTTGTCGGATTCGGGTGTGTTTTGGATTCGGGTGTTTTTTTCAAAAAACACTAAAAAACAGCTTAAATCATAGAATTTGGGGGTCATTTTGATCCCAAAGTATTATTAACCTCAAAAACCATAATTTACACTCATTTTCAGTCTATTCTGAATACCTCACACCTCACAATATTATTTTTAGTCCTAAAATTTGCACCGAGGTCGCTGTGTGAGTAAGATAAGCGACCCTAGTGGCCGACACAAACACCGGGCCCATCTAGGAGTGGCACTGCAGTGTCACGCAGGATGTCCCTTCCAAAAAACCCTCCCCAAACAGCACATGACGCAAAGAAAAAAAGAGGCGCAATGAGGTAGCTGTGTGAGTAAGATTAGCGACCCTAGTGGCCGACACAAACACCGGGCCCATCTAGGAGTGGCACTGCAGTGTCACGCAGGATGTCCCTTCCAAAAAACCCTCCCCAAACAGCACATGACGCAAAGAAAAAAAGAGGCGCAATGAGGTAGCTGACTGTGTGAGTAAGATTAGCGACCCTAGTGGCTGACACAAACACCGGGCCCATCTAGGAGTGGCACTGCAGTGTCACGCAGGATGTCCCTTCCAAAAAACCCTCCCCAATCAGCACATGATGCAAAGAAAAAGAAAAAAGAGGTGCAAGATGGAATTGTCCTTGGGCCCTCCCACCCACCCTTATGTTGTATAAACAAAACAGGACATGCACACTTTAACCAACCCATCATTTCAGTGACAGGGTCTGCCACACGACTGTGACTGATATGACGGGTTGGTTTGGACCCCCCCCAAAAAAGAAGCAATTAATCTCTCCTTGCACAAACTGGCTCTACAGAGGCAAGAT
Source organism: Pseudophryne corroboree (assembly GCF_028390025.1). Taxonomy (NCBI): domain Eukaryota; kingdom Metazoa; phylum Chordata; class Amphibia; order Anura; family Myobatrachidae; genus Pseudophryne; species Pseudophryne corroboree. The sequence goes on along the minus strand of NC_086454.1, from coordinate 61,818,930 downwards.
GTCCACCTCATCTTCACCCTCCGATATATCACCGTGTACATCCCCCTCCTCACAGATTATCAATTCGTCCCCACTGGAATCCACCATCTCAGCTCCCTGTGTACTTTGTGGAGGCAATTGCTGCTGGTCAATGTCTCCGCGGAGGAATTGATTATAATTCATTTTAATGAACATCATCTTCTCCACATTTTCTGGATGTAACCTCGTACGCCGATTGCTGACAAGGTGAGCGGCGGCACTAAACACTCTTTCGGAGTACACACTTGTGGGAGGGCAACTTAGGTAGAATAAAGCCAGTTTGTGCAAGGGCCTCCAAATTGCCTCTTTTTCCTGCCAGTATAAGTACGGACTGTGTGACGTGCCTACTTGGATGCGGTCACTCATATAATCCTCCACCATTCTATCAATGTTGAGAGAATCATATGCAGTGACAGTAGACGACTCACTAACCCCGTTTAACTAGCTGCTATAGGAAAAAACAACTCACTACGAGCGCCAAAGGTAATTACTTAGTAATTCCAATTTTTTGCACAGTAGACGACATGTCCGTAATCGTTGTCAGGTCCTTCAGTCCGGACCAGATGTCAGCATCAGCAGTCGCTCCAGACTGCCCTGCATCACCGCCAGCGGGTGGGCTCGGAATTCTGAGCCTTTTCCTCGCACCCCCAGTTGCGGGAGAATGTGAAGGAGGAGATGTTGACAGGTCGCGTTCCGCTTGACTTGACAATTTTGTCACCAGCAGGTCTTTCAACCCCAGCAGACCTGTGTCTGCCGGAAAGAGAGATCCAAGGTAGGCTTTAAATCTAGGATCGAGCACGGTGGCCAAAATGTAGTGCTCTGATTTCAACAGATTGACCACCCGTGAATCCTTGTTAAGCGAATTAAGGGCTGCATCCACAAGTCCCACATGCCTAGCGGAATCGCTCCCTTTTAGCTCCTTCTTCAATGCCTCCAGCTTCTTCTGCAAAAGCCTGATGAGGGGAATGACCTGACTCAGGCTGGCAGTGTCTGAACTGACTTCACGTGTGGCAAGTTCAAAGGGCATCAGAACCTTGCACAACGTTGAAATCATTCTCCACTGCACTTGAGACAGGTGCATTCCACCTACTATATCGTGCTCAATTGTATAGGCTTGAATGGCCTTTTGCTGCTCCTCCAACCTCTGAAGCATATAGAGGGTTGAATTCCACCTCGTTACCACTTCTTGCTTCAGATGATGGCAGGGCAGGTTCAGTAGTGTTTGGTGGTGCTCCAGTCTTCTGTACGTGGTGCCTGTACGCCGAAAGTGTCCCGCAATTTTTCTGGCCACCGACAGCATCTCTTGCACGCCCCTGTCGTTTTTTAAAAAATTCTGCACCACCAAATTCAAGGTATGTGCAAAACATGGGACGTGCTGGAATTTGCCCATATTTAATGCACACACAATATTGCTGGCGTTGTCCGATGCCACAAATCCACAGGAGAGTCCAATTGGGGTAAGCCATTCTGCGATGATCTTCCTCAGTTGCCGTAAGAGGTTTTCAGCTGTGTGCGTATTCTGGAAAGCGGTGATACAAAGCGTAGCCTGCCTAGGAAAGAGTTGGCGTTTGCGAGATGCTGCTACTGGTGCCGCCGCTGCTGTTCTTGCGGCGGGAGTCCATACATCTACCCAGTGGGCTGTCACAGTCATATAGTCCTGACCCTGCCCTGCTCCACTTGTCCACATGTCCGTGGTTAAGTGGACATTGGGTACAACTGCATTTTTTAGGACACTGGTGAGTCTTTTTCTGACGTCCGTGTACATTCTCGGTATCGCCTGCCTAGAGAAGTGGAACCTAGATGGTATTTGGTAACGGGGGCACACTGCCTCAATAAATTGTCTAGTTCCCTGTGAACTAACGGCGGATACCGGACGCACGTCTAACACCAACATAGTTGTCAAGGACTCAGTTATCCGCTTTGCAGTAGGATGACTGCTGTGATATTTCATCTTCCTCGCAAAGGACTGTTGAACAGTCAATTGCTTACTGGAAGTAGTACAAGTGGGCTTACGACTTCCCCTCTGGGATGACCATCGACTCCCAGCGGCAACAACAGCAGCGCCAGCAGCAGTAGGCGTTACACGCAAGGATGCATCGGAGGAATCCCAGGCAGGAGAGGACTCGTCAGAATTGCCAGTGACATGGCCTGCAGGACTATTGGCATTCCTGGGGAAGGAGGAAATTGACACTGAGGGAGTTGGTGGGGTGGTTTGCGTGAGCTTGGTTACAAGAGGAAGGGATTTACTGGTCAGTGGACTGCTTCCGCTGTCACCCAAAGTTTTTGAACTTGTCACTGACTTATTATGAATGCGCTGCAGGTGACGTATAAGGGAGGATGTTCCGAGGTGGTTAACGTCCTTACCCCTACTTATTACAGCTTGACAAAGGGAACACACGGCTTGACACCTGTTGTCCGCATTTCTGGTGAAATACCTCCACACCGAAGAGCTGATTTTTTTGGTATTTTCACCTGGCATGTCAACGGCCATATTCCTCCCACGGACAACAGGTGTCTCCCCGGGTGCCTGACTTAAACAAACCACCTCACCATCAGAATCCTCCTGGTCAATTTCCTCCCCAGCGCCAGCAACACCCATATCCTCCTCATCCTGGTGTACTTCAACACTGACATCTTCAATCTGACTATCAGGAACTGGACTGCGGGTGCTCCTTCCAGCACTTGCAGGGGGCGTGCAAATGGTGGAAGGCGCATGCTCTTCACGTCCAGTGTTGGGAAGGTCAGGCATCGCAACCGACACAATTGGACTCTCCTTGTGGATTTGGGATTTCGAAGAATGCACAGTTCTTTGCTGTGCTGCTTTTGCCAGCTTGAGTCTTTTCATTTTTCTAGCGAGAGGCTGAGTGCTTCCATCCTCATGTGAAGCTGAACCACTAGCCATGAACATAGGCCAGGGCCTCAGCCGTTCCTTGCCACTCCGTGTGGTAAATGGCATATTGGCAAGTTTACGCTTCTCCTCCGACAATTTTATTTTAGGTTTTGGAGTCCTTTTTTTACTGATATTTGGTGTTTTGGATTTGACATGCTCTGTACTATGACATTGGGCATCGGCCTTGGCAGACGACGTTGCTGGCATTTCATCGTCTCGGCCATGACTAGTGGCAGCAGCTTCAGCACGAGGTGGAAGTGGATCTTGATCTTTCCCTAATTTTGGAACCTCAGCATTTTTGTTCTCCATATTTTAATAGGCACAACTAAAAGGCACCTCAGGTAAACAATGGAGATGGATGGATTGGATGCTAGTATACAATTATGGACGGGCTGCCGAGTGCCGACACAGAGGTAGCCACAGCCGTGAACTACCGCACTGTACTGTGTCTGCTGCTAATATATAGACTGGTTGATAAAGAGATAGTATACTCGTAACTAGTATGTATGTATGTATAAAGAAAGAAAAAAAAACCACGGTTAGGTGGTATATACAATTATGGACGGGCTGCCGAGTGCCGACACAGAGGTAGCCACAGCCGTGAACTACCGCACTGTACTGTGTCTGCTGCTAATATATAGACTGGTTGATAAAGAGATAGTATACTCGTAACTAGTATGTATGTATAAAGAAAGAAAAAAAAACCACGGTTAGGTGGTATATACAATTATGGACGGGCTGCCGAGTGCCGACACAGAGGTAGCCACAGCCGTGAACTACCGCACTGTACTGTGTCTGCTGCTAATATAGACTGGTTGATAAAGAGATAGTATACTCGTAACTAGTATGTATGTATAAAGAAAGAAAAAAAAACCACGGTTAGGTGGTATATACAATTATGGACGGGCTGCCGAGTGCCGACACAGAGGTAGCCACAGCCGTGAACTACCGCACTGTACTGTGTCTGCTGCTAATATATAGACTGGTTGATAAAGAGATAGTATACTCGTAACTAGTATGTATGTATAAAGAAAGAAAAAAAAACCACGGTTAGGTGGTATATACAATTATGGACGGGCTGCCGAGTGCCGACACAGAGGTAGCCACAGCCGTGAACTACCGCACTGTACTGTGTCTGCTGCTAATATAGACTGGTTGATAAAGAGATAGTATACTCGTAACTAGTATGTATGTATAAAGAAAGAAAAAAAAACCACGGTTAGGTGGTATATACAATTATGGACGGGCTGCCGAGTGCCGACACAGAGGTAGCCACAGCCGTGAACTACCGCACTGTACTGTGTCTGCTGCTAATATAGACTGGTTGATAAAGAGATAGTATACTACTAATATTATATATACTGGTGGTCTGGTCACTAGTCACACTGGCAGTGGCACTCCTGCAGCAAAAGTGTGCACTGTTTAATTTTAATATAATATTATGTACTCCTGGCTCCTGCTATAACCTATAACTGGCACTGCAGTAGTGCTCCCCAGTCTCCCCCACAATTATAAGCTGTGTGAGCTGAGCAGTCAGACAGATATATAATATATATAGATGATGCAGCACACTGGCCTGAGCCTGAGCAGTGCACACAGATATGGTATGTGACTGACTGAGTCACTGTGTGAATCGCTTTTTTCAGGCAGAGAACGGATATATTAAATAAACTGCACTGTGTGTCTGGTGGTCACTCACTATATAATATATTATGTACTCCTGGCTCCTGCTATAACCTATAACTGGCACTGCAGTAGTGCTCCCCAGTCTCCCCCACAATTATAAGCTGTGTGAGCTGAGCAGTCAGACAGATATATATAATATTATATATAGATAATAGATGATGCAGCACACTGGCCTGAGCCTGAGCAGTGCACACAGATATGGTATGTGACTGAGTCACTGTGTGCTGTGTATCGCTTTTTTCAGGCAGAGAACGGATTATAAATAAAACTGGTGGTCACTATCAGCAAAACTCTGCACTGTACTGAGTACTCCTAATGCTCCCCAAAATTAGTAAATCAAGTGTCTCTCTAATCTATTCTAAACGGAGAGGACGCCAGCCACGTCCTCTCCCTATCAATCTCAATGCACGTGTGAAAATGGCGGCGACGCGCGGCTCCTTATATAGAATCCGAGTCTCGCGATAGAATCCGAGCCTCGCGAGAATCCGACAGCGTCATGATGACGTTCGGGCGCGCTCGGGTTAACCGAGCAAGGCGGGAAGATCCGAGTCGCTCGGACCCGTGAAAAAAAACATGAAGTTCTGGCGGGTTCGGATTCAGAGAAACCGAACCCGCTCATCTCTAATTACAATAACTAATCGTAGTAGCCCATTATCATTGCATGCAGAGATTCGTATTAAATGAGGAATGTAACCCTTGGTAAGAGCTAGTAGCACCACCAACATATTAGGAAGAAGATTTCTGGCACGCGTCAGCTAGGCACAGGATTGGACAGAAGACAATGAGGAGTGTATTACCTGAAGCCATGGAGAAACTGGCAGCAAGCCTAGTATGTAATGAAGCATACGTAAGCCCGTTTTATTTTTGTGTTAATTATTTCCATTCATGTCTTTCAACACAAAGTTCATTGAAATCTGTAAAAAAAAAAAACAAAAAAACTAGGAGATGGATGAGGAGATTATAGTAAGGGCAAATAATACAATAATGCAGAACAGGGTTGGCCAACAGTACAGGAACACAATTGTCATATAAAACAGATTAGAAGGAATATGACAGCTGCTGAGTTACAGCCATAATGAGACCGTAAGGTGTACTGGACTATCCTTTGTAACGAACACTTCTAGAAGATATGCCAAGAATCCTGATCATCAACACATAACAAAGCACTAACCTGGTATCTGGCTCAGCTATTTTGTGGTGTCACTTATAAATAGAGATGTTCACTAGTGACCTGTACAGGAGAATATGTGCTCAGCTGCTACTTCCAAGCAGGTAGCAGATCCCTGGGTAAGCAACAGACGTGATGAGAAGAGCTTGGATGTCAATGAGCTACTGGTAGAACAGGGTCTGAGCCAGTGATGGCTAGCCTTAACACTCCAGCTGTTGTTGAATTACACATCCCAGCATGCACTGCATCAGTTTTGCTATTTGGCCATGCTAAAACTAGTGCTGGGATGTGTAGGTCAACAACAGCTGGAGTGTCAAGGTTAGCCATCACTGGTCTGTGCAGACAAACAAGAGAAGTCAAGGTATGTTCCAAGGTGAAGGATTGCAGAAGGTGGAAGCTTTGGCACACAGTCCAGGTTTAGGGCAGGCAGCAGACAGAGGGTAATCCTGAAATCAGGCCGCAGTCAGGAATACAGAAGATCAATGTCAGGAAAATCTGGTTGAATAACAGGAGCCAGACAGATGATAACACACAGTGTAGGTGCAGCAGGTAATATAACAATCCCACTGAACGTACTGATGGTTTTAGTTATAGGTAAATCAAAAAGAAACTCCATCAATCTTTCCAATCAGATCTCCCATTTACACAACATGGGCAATGCAAGACTGCCTAAAGCCATTCGTTGTCCCCAATAATATTTGCAAAGCACAAAAGCCTTTCTATCTGTATAACAGAAACCTATCATGTTTTCCCCATCTGCTTTCTTACAAGGTACAGTAACTCCACGTGTACCCTAAAATAACATTCCATCCTATGTGTAAATATTTGTCCTGCTGTCTTCAGTTGACCAATACAGTGAGTCTCATAGCGCCAATGAATGCCTACTCTGCATTACAATCTCACCATTAACAGGGTCAGACTACTGTGAGTAGCATAAGTAGATTTTCTCTGTACAGTGGGGGTTATTCAGACCTGGACGCAGCCAAGCGTTCACACGCACCAGCTGTCGTTAATGAGCGCAACCTTACACATTACGGCCGTATCCAGGAAGGATGCGGCTGATGTGATTGACAGCGGCGGCCGTCGGGGAAGGGGCGTTCCAAACATGGGTGGGCCGTAACGTCGCACTCAGCCGATCCAAAAAAGAGTGGCGGCAGGCTGCGCTGCCAGGGGTCAATCTTACTGGGAGGCAGCCTTCCCCTGCTGAGCGGCCCCCAGCATGTGAGGAGATGAACGCAGATCTGGCTTCATATATCGCTGAATAAGGCCCACTGTTTAAATCTGATAACATAAGAAACATGGCATAGGGGAGAGGGTTGGGCATATTATTTATTATTACCAGTTATTTATATAGTGCACACATATTCTGCAGTGCTTTACAGAGAGAATATTTGGCCATTCACATTGGTCCCTGCCCCAGTGGAGCTTACAATCTATATTCCCTACCACATGTACACAAGCACACATTCATACTAGGGTTAATTTTGTGTTGGGATCCAATTGACCTACCAGTAGATTTTTGGATTGTGGGAGGAAACCCACGCAAGTATGGGGAGAATATACAAACTCCGCACAGGTAGAGCCATAATGGGAATCAAACCCATGACTTCAGTGCTGTGAGGCAGTAATGCTAACCATTACACCGTCCGTACTGCCCCATAGCATAGCCAATTCTCTTGTAAAAAATTTGTGAGAACAGCAGTAAAGTGGAATGCAGATCAGGTGGAGAGTCAGGGTCTTGGCTGAACATCTGTGCGTGGCTGCGTGCATTCCAACTGATTCCTTCAGCATAGGTCACTGCCATGGCAAATAAGTGGAAAAAGCAGAAGCAGCCTTTTGTCACACGGTGAAACAAAGTCAGGAAGGCAGGTACTGTAAGAAGATGAAAAAGGAACACTGCCCAAATAATAAAAATAGGATTGATTTCTGCTTATACCGTGTGTGGACACAAATAAACACTTAAACTTCGAAAAAGTCACGTGATTTCGTGACGAAACGCGTCAGTCTCCGCCCATTTTATGAAGCTGCAGCAGTGCTTTCCATCAACCTACAGGTGTATAGCGTAGCAGAGCGGGAGTCGGTACGGGACTTTGCCTTCTGCTCACCCCGCCGTCAACATCAGCACGACCGCCAAATCAGGTATCAGCATTGCAAGTCCGCTACATCGTATCCCCCTGTGTTTGTGAAGCAAGCCACAGCCGGTGACACAAGAGGCACCCCCCGTGCACAACATAATAACCGAGGACGCTCGGTTATCGGGGGTAGGACCACACCGTGATTTCCATCAGGGAGGTAATCGGACACTCTGTTACAAGCTGATATCTGCCGCTACACCTTTACTATTCAGCGTGCTTCAGTTACAAATTGACTGATACAAACTAACACACGCTGATGTCTCAACAGGACAGTTTCTTTTAGTGCATTGATCCCTTATGTAAGGAACAGTTATTTTCACTGATTGATACAAAGTTACTGCTTGTTGATACTTTTTTTCTCAGTGCACTGATTCCCTATCAGGGATGTTTTAACAGTATTTGTTATAATTTTTAAACTGCTGGCCAGCACGTTATTATTTATTATTAGGTTAAATTTAAATTGTCATTTGCTAAATACAATTGGTATAATTTTTATTGAATAAATTATTTTTAATTATTTACCGGCTCCGTATAAATTCATTGGGTATCTATTATGAACACATGAGCGCTCCTCTTCTCTTTTGGTTTAACGATTGCATTATCTAGGGGTATATACAGCCCCTTGAGTGAAGCGAACGTGAGTTTTGATGGATACTTAATTTCTTTAATTGGTCAATTACAGACACAGGCGCTTCATTTTTTCCTTTTTGTGGTCCACCGCGGCTACGTTTGATGGCATGGAGGTTGAACGCCAGATATTAGCTTGGAAGGGCATTCCGAACAAGGTTATTCCTACCCTGATACAGGCTAGGAAAGGAATAACGTCTAAACATTACCATCGCTTTTGGAAGAAGTATATATCTTGGTGTGAATCCAAGAGGTTTCCTACGGTGGAGTTTCAACTGGGACGGTTTCTCCTCTTCCTGCAAGCAGGTGTGGATATGGGCCTGAGGTTGGGATCCGTAAAGGTCCAGATTTTGGCCTTATCCATTTTCTTCCAGAAACAGCTGGCTTCCCTCCCTGAGGTTCAGACTTTTTTGAAAGGGGTTCTGCACATCCAGCCTCCCTTTGTGCCGCCTACGGCACCCTGGGATCTTAACGAGGTGTTGCAATTCCTCCAATCGGATTGCTTTGAACCTCTACAGGAGGTTGAGGTCAAGTTTCTCACATGGAAGGCTGTCACTCTGTTGGCCTTAGCTTCTGCTAGACGTGTGTCGGAGCTGGGGGCTTTGTCTTGTAAAAGTCCCTACTTGATCTTCCATGAAGATAGAGCTGAGCTCCGGACACGTCAGCAGTTCCTTCCGAAGGTTGTGTCGGCTTTTCATATCAACCAGCCTATTGTGGTGCCAGTTGCTACTGACTCCTCAATTCCATCAAAGTCCTTGGATGTTGTAAGGGCGCTTAAAATATATGTGAAGAGGACTGCTCGTCACAGAAAATCTGACTCTCTGTCCTGTATGATCCCAGGAAACTTGGGTGTCCTGCTTCTAAGCAGACGATATCTCGCTGGATTAGGTTTTCTATCTAGCATGCGTATTCTATGGCAGGATTGCCGTGTCCAAAATCTGTTAAGGCCCACTCTACTCGTAAGGTGGGTTCTTCCTGGGCGGCTGCCTGGGGTGTCTCGGCTTTACAGCTTTGCCAAGCGGCTACTTGGTCTGGGTCGAACACATTTGCAAAATTCTACAGGTTCGATACTTTGGCCTCTGAGGACCTTAAGTTTGGTCAATCAGTTCTGCAGGAGCCTCTGCGCTCTCCCTCCCGTTCTGGGAGCTTTGGGACATCCCCATGGTACTAATGTGGACCCCAGCATCCTCTAGGACATAAGAGAAAATATGATTTTAATTACCTACCAGTAAATCCTTTTCTCGTAGTCCGTAGAGGATGCTGGGCGCCCGCCCAGCGCTTCGTTATCCTGAAATGGTTACTTGATTCAGTACTGCTTTTTTCCATAGTTAAGTATTGTGTTATTACTTTGTTCAGTGATGTTATTCAGCTGTTGCTGAGTTTTCAAGCTAGTTAGCTTGGTTTGCCTTGTTTGTGTGAGCTGGTGTGAATCTCGCCACTATCTGTGTAAAATCCTTCTCTCAAAGTTGTCCGTCTCCTCGGGCACAGTTTCTAGACTGAGTCTGGTAGGAGGGGCATAGAGGGAGGAGCCAGCCCACACTATTAAACTCTTAAATTGCCAGTGGCTCCTAGTGGACCCATCTATAGCCCATGGTACTAATTTGGTACCCAGCATCCTCTACGGACTACGAGAAAAGGATTTACCAGTAGGTAATTAAAATCCTATTTTTACATAGCACAGGCAACAAAAACAAAACTTCAACCATAAGATCTTCATTGAAAAGATCGTTCAGAAATAAGATTTTCAAGTTTGAAAATACTGCTTGCTTTGTACTTGAAAGCCATTGTTTTATTATTATTTATTTACTAGGTGCTTCATCGCGCCCTACAGGCGCTCTGCACACCGTCGCAAGGGGCTACGCCCCCTTAACCCTTGCATGCCTATCTGGGGTTCAATATTTGTATTATATGGAGTATTACCTGCATTCCTTTGTTAGTGGTTAAATATTGCACAATGAAAGGGCGTGCGATGGTGAAGGAGGCGCAGCCCCTTGCAACGGCGTGAATAGCACCTGCAGGGCACGATGTACAGAATGCAGCGGGTGCGGGGGGGACGGCAGATGGGGGAGGGTGTCTGTAGATGCTGCGAGTGGAGGGGGGGTGGATGCGGGAGAACCTGGATGGGGAAGGGTCGGGAGGTGCTGCGGGTGGGGGAAGGGCAGAGGAGTGGGGGCTGCAGATGGGGGAGGGGTTCGGAGGCACTGCAGGTGGGGGAGGGGCAGGTGCGGGCATGTTGCGGATGGGTGAAGGTTTCCGGAGGTGCTGTGGGATGGGAAGGGGCAGGGGTGCCGGGGGTGGGGGAGGGGGTCCGGAGGCTCTGCGGGTGGGGGAGGGGCAGGTGCGGGTGGTGCTGCGGATGGGGAAGGGGGTCCGGAGGCGCTGCAGGTGGTGGAGGGGCAGGTGCGGGGGTGCCGTGGGTGGGGGAGGGGGGGACCGCGGATGGAGGGGGGTTTATGCAGATGCTACTGGTGGAGGGGGGGCAGGTGTGGGGGGAGACATATATGGGGGGTGGATGGTGGAGGGGGTCTGGAGGTGCTGTGGGTGGTGGAGGGGCGGGGGAGTGGGAGCCGCGGGTGGTGTAGGGGGTCTGGAGGCACAGCGTGTGGGGGAGGGGTGGAGGGGCGGGGGAGTGGGAGCCGCGGGTGGTGTAGGGGGTCTGGAGGCACAGCGTGTGGGGGAGGGGTGGAGGGGAAGGTGCGGAGGTGTGGTGCATTGGGGAGGGGTCTGGAGGAGCTGCGGGTACTGTACCTGCCAAAAAGGTAATTGGAGGGTATGCAGTAACAGGGCCAGGACAGGGGTGACAGGGTCATAACAGGGGTGACGGGGCCAGGACAGGGGTGACGGGGCAAGGACAGAAATGACAGGGACAGGATAGGGCTGATAGGGCCAGGGTAGGGGCAGCAGGACCAGGACAGGGGTGACAGGGCCAGGATAGGGTTGACAGGGCAAGCACAGGGGTGACAGGGCAAGCACAGGGGTGACAGGGCCAGGATAAGGGTGAAAGGGCCAGGATAAGGGTGACAGGGCAAGGCCAGGGGTGACAGGGACATGACAGAACACAGGGCACGGGAGAGATTGGTATTAGGGACAAAACAGTGGTGACAGACAGATGTGTCTTACCGGAGTCACTGCTGCTGGCTGCTGCTGTTCCACTCCAACCTGTTGGGATCTGCTGCTGTTGGAGACTTGGCATGGCAGACTCTCTCAGGCTGGAGTCCTGCTTCCTCTGCCTGTCCGCATCCGTCCCCCCACTCCTCAGTCACACACCGCGGACCTCGCGTGGCTGCCGGGCACTGTAGTAAGGGGAGACTGGGAGTGACTGGTTAGCCCCCAGGAGATGCTGCGGCTGGAAGGAGGAGGGGGTCGGAGCCTGCAAGCAGCATGGACTTCTGCAGCGCTGCCCGCCAGCTAAAGTGTGTGAAGGAGCTGGGCGCACCTCACTGCTGGCGGCAGCGCTGCAGATAGCGGTGGGGTTGCCAGGACTGGAGATAACAGAGGCAGTACGCAACCTGCACAGCGGCAGGTGCCCCACAAAACTGCACCTAGGAAGCGTGGAGTGTGCCAGAAAGTGACGCTTCTCCGCGCCAGAGAGACCCTGCTGAGTTTGCTGATGTGGGGGGTCAAGCACACAGTGAGTCGGTGCCCGTTTGTCTGGACGGCATACCCCCTCACACACCCCCATACCTGCCAACTATCCCGATTTTCGCGGGACAGTCCCATTTTTTGGGGTCTGTCCCGCTGTCCCACCCGCGGCCCGCAGTGTCCCGCGGTGGGGGGCAGTTGGGAAGCTCCTGTACTCGCTGTTCTGCTCAGAGGGAGAGGGGGTATCATGGGGTACGGATTAAGGGGGGGTCCGGCAGCAGAGCCGGATTAAGGGGGGGGGGTATGTACCGCGGGCCCCACAGTTTTAGGGGCCCCCCGGCTGGAGTAGCTCTGTCCCAGCTCTGAAGCTCCCCCATCCTGCCAGCAACAGCAGCAGCATTGTGCTACAGTCAGCACACGCTGCTGCGTGTTGGCAGGTCTGTGGTGTTGCAGGGAGGCAGCAGCCTCCCTGCTTTCTTCTGCCTGTGCGGGTGTGTAGGGGGGAGCGACCACCCCCTCTGGATTTACCCCTAGCTGAGGGGCCAAAATCCCATTTAAAAATAAATAAATCAATTCCCGGAATTTGCAGAATTCCAAACCCACAGCAGGCACAGCAATGCGATAGAGCCCCCCGTCTCAAGTGCCTTGGGCCCCCGGACTCATAATCCGCTCCAGGGGCATGCCAGCAGCTCACAGAGCGCTGGGCATGCCCCCTCACTGACGAAAACGGGGCGTGGCTCGTGGTTGTGGTTCCTCCATGAAGCCACACCCCCTTTCGTTGGCCACGCCCCATTTTCACCATGCGTGTGTCCCTCCTTCTGCCTGAAGAAAGCTGGGTGGTATGCACCCCTGCCTGTGCCATGCCCAGGGCCGTTTCTTGGGGCAGGCGTGCAGTGCAACTGCACTGGGCGCCCGCCGCGGCACTAACTGTGGCTCCCTTCTTCCCCCTCCTATTTCTCCCCGAGTAACCCGCTCGGGGGGCGGAGTTTCACGGAATGACGCGGTTGCATCGTTACGTCACGACGCAACCCCGTCACTCCGCGAAACTCCCCCCCGAGCGGAGTACAGAGGGGGATCCAAGTTAGGAAGAGGAAAAAGCCGGCGCGAGGAGTGACTGGTGAGGCGGGCCGAAGAGCGGTAATCGCCTCTGTAAGTATTCTCTCTCTCTCAATGTGTAAAATGGGGACACCTGCCGTAATGTGTGAAATGGGGACTCTTAGCTGCCGTAGTGTGGGGATTTAATGTATCAAGGGCATTGCGGTGTGTGGCATAATATGGTGCAGGGGACATTACTGTGTGGGGCTTAATAAGGTAGAATTTTTTTTTCCTGTGGTGGTCGTGATCTGTTGGAGCAGGGTCAAAAACTGGATTGTGAGGTAGTCTTTTCAGACGAGGCCATGCCCATTTAAATAAGGCCACACCCATTTAGATGAGGCTACACCCCCATTTTTTAATGTCATGGGGGGCGCATTTTTTAATCTCGCACTGGGAGCCAAACTGGCTAGAAACAGCCCTGGCCATGCCCATACCATCTGCTTCTGCTCCTAGTCTCCTATAAATTTGCCCAGATCTGTGACTCATTTGACTAACTCCACCCAGTGTTGTGACTCCGCCCAGCGTTAGCAAATGAGGCACAAAGTCACAGATCTGGGCTATTATATAGGAGATATATATGCACAGTACATAGTAAAGGTAGAAACAGTAAACAAGGCAACTAATGGGCCCTACACACTTGTCGACCCGCCGCAGAGCTGCCCGACGGCCGATATGGGAGGGGGGGGTTGCGGGGGCAGTACATGCTAATATGGACGAGATTGTCCATATTGGCCTGCGTGCGTAAGTTACGGGGCACCAACGATGAGCGTGCACGGGGCCGCGCATCATTAGTCGTTGATGCCTGCACACTGAACGATATGAACGAGTCTCATTCATTAATGAACGAGAACATTGGGTCTGGGATGCGGGACCCCATCATGTTGGCCTGTGCCAACATGATGGGGTCCCGCATCCCAGACCCATACCTAGTGCTAGGGACCCCCACTGACAGAGACACCTTGCCGTTCAGCCTGGGGGCTTAACCCTATATCTGCAGATATATGCAACCAAGATCTCTGTATTATCTGATTATTATGTAGTGTTATTTTTCACTCAGTGTGTATTAGGGATAGCAAAAAATGTTTTCTTACTCAGAATTACCCTTCCCTTTTAGCGGAATCCGGTCTCTAGGTCGAAAGTAACTATGTCGACCACTATTGGTCAACAGGGTCTCTAGGTCGACATGTTCTAGGTCGACATGAGTTTTTCACAATTTTTTTCTTTTTTTTGACCTTTTTCATACTTATCAATCCACGTGGACTATGATTGGGAATAGTAACCTTGCCTGAAGCATGGCGAGCAAAGAGAGCCATGCCAGGGGACACGGTGCACTAAGTGGGGTTCCCGGTCACTGTACAGAGAAAACAACACCAAAAAAACATAAAAAACTCATGTCGACCTACACCATGTGGAACACCCTGGTAAAACCTGAATGTAGCCCTTTGCTAAGTCCCCTGTGTGGGCAATGAGTTGTAATAGGATAAGGTTATAATGTTAAGAAATGTGCCCTGTGTAGATAGGGATAAAAGAAAATTCATATAATTACACATAGCCTCTCATAGGAGGATATTGGCATATTTCATATAAATACTTTCACAGAAAGAGATAATTGTGAACAAATGCCCCTCACAGAGGGGAGTTGGTACTGTCAGCCTGAATTTGGGTCTACTGGACTGCCACACTGCCTACCAAGGAAGGGGGTGCTGGCACGAGGCTATTAGCGGAGCAACTTCTGGCGGGACAGATCCAGGGCCCTGGCGGAGAAGTTATAAAGGAGAGGAGAGGAGAACCGTTGGTGTTCTGAGGAGACGGAGATCGGGGCCGGAGCTGCGCGGTGAGAGCAGCACGGCCGCTGAAAAAGACACAGAGATCTGGTCAGTGACGGACAGCGGAGGAAGTCGTGAAATGACCCTGTTGGCGGCTCCGGTGTTCCCTAGCCGTGTGGCGGAGTCCTGGTCCAGTTGAAGTGCGGACGGCGGCGGTGGACGAGGAGACCTGCTGGAGCTGGAGGGTGAGGAAGCTCGGCCGAGTGACGCCCTCCGGGAGATGGCTGAGGCTGGCTGAACCAACCCGATCGGAGCTGGGCGGCGACCGGATCAGTGAGTGACACTAGCGGGGAGTAGAGGAGGCGGCTCCGGCTATCTGAGGAGGCGGCTCCGGCTATCCCTTATAAGGTTAGAGGTGGGCCCGAATAGTTATCAACACAGAGCGGCCTCACACTGAAGGGAAAATAGCCCAGTGTTACAGTAGCAACTATTCAACTGCCACAGAGCGGCCCTGTACTGAAGGGAGAATAGCCCAGTGTCACATTAGAGACTGTTCAATTGCAGCTTCCCAATAAAAGGGATTTATTATAAGAGTGCACAATCTTGCATTTGTCCTATCTACAAGTGAAAGCTTATTTCTTAAAGTGGCAGTCAGTACTAAAAGAGACAGTATTAATTCCTGTTAAGCAATGTAGCCCCTTAAAATATGTGCTTATGAGGAGATATAGTAGAGTATAGATTCTCTGAATACTAGATTAAAAATATAATAAATATCCACTGACTGTGTAAATAGATGAAATATATTTAATATGTATATTGTAACCCCTGAACTGTTTATAAAGGAGGGTGGATGGTGGCTAATAAATACAGTATAAAGTGGACTATTAGAATTGTTAACAGGACACATTGGCATGAGAAGGGCTAGAGAGACTTTTCCAGAAGCCCCTCGTGCCGGGTAGTGGGTGCCCGGATAAGGAGAGCCGTTGTGAGGGGCACGAGGAAGGAGCAGCGTCTGACGAGCGGACTGAGAGAGTCGGACGGAAGAGAAAAAGGAACTGGAGAGAGCTGACTGCTGGGAACAGGTGACCCGTGAGGAGAACGTGTCCCGACCCCGACGAAAAATGCATAGAGGGACTAGCACTGGAGGAAGGAGTATCTAACGGGGTGAGGCAGCGGGAGGAAACCCCCACGGCGGAGACCCAAAGTAGAGCTGCAGGCGGAGCGATGCGTGCGGTAAGGGCTTCCCTGACGCACATTGGCCCTCATTCCGAGTTGTTCGCTCGGTAAATTTCATCGCATCGCAGCGATTTTCCGCTTAGTGCGCATGCGCAATGTTCGCACTGCGACTGCGCCAAGTAAATCTGCTATGCACTTAGTAATTTTACTCACGGCTTTTTCATCGTTCTGGCGATCGTAATGTGATTGACAGGAAATGGGTGTTTCGGGGCGGAAACAGGCCGTTTTATGGGCGTGTGGGAAAAAACGCTACCGTTTCCGGAAAAAACGCAGGAGTGGCCGGAGAAACGGGGGAGTGTCTGGGCGAACGCTGGGAGTGTTTGTGACGTCAAACCAGGAACGACAAGCACTGAACTGATCGCAGATGCCGAGTAAGTCTGAAGCTACTCTGAAACTGCTAAGTAGTTTGTAATCGCAATATTGCGATTACATCGTTCGCAATTTTAAGAAGCTAAGATTCACTCCCAGTAGGCGGCGGCTTAGCGTGTGTAACTCTGCTAAAATCGCCTTGCGAGCGATCAACTCGGAATGAGGGCCATTATACAGAGAGAGGGCGGGGAATAAGAGGCATCTCTATCGGCATAGTAAGAATAAATACATACCGGAGCTTACCTCACTGATTGACTAGCAGGTATATATATATATATATATATATTCCAAGAAGAGGTATAACACATAGTTCCGATAAAGTCCGCAGTGGAGGCTGAAGTATAGCAGTCAGTCATATTAGGGGGAGTGACTATTGATGTGAGCAGCCATATATTGACCCTGGCACTGATATGGGGGAGGAGAGCCCGCAAGGAGTGACAGCAGGTGATAATTGAGGGAAAAGATATCCCAGAAAGTGACTACGGTTCCCAAGTCTTATATGGGAAAACCTGGTGTGACACTGTATCTATGGCTCAGGATAAAGCAAGGGAGTGAGTGGAGCTGGTATAAGGGACAGAGCATACCCCTATAAAAACTCCTGACCCGCTCATATACAGGCATTCTACCAAGGTGAAATCTAACCAAAAGCTGAGGGACAGATATATATTTTACATTGAGGATATATTGACTCTGACACTAGTTATATTAGTGCCCCTATCGCTGGACCAGTGTTGGGGTCTGTAACAGAAGGGTCAAAATATAGAGACCATTCGTATATATGGACTATTAAACATCGGGGGCGAGAGTAAAGATTGCGAAAAAGAAAGAAGAACCTTCTTTGTATGGGGACAGCTCCTAGTGACAAAGGATATTCCAGAGGTCATAAATGCAGATGGACTACAATATTGGTAACCTTCTTAGTGGACTAACAACTACATAATTACAACCCTTCTAGGGAAGCTCAACCTGCATCCACTAGGACCCTAGTAGTCTACTAGCATCGGAGGTAGATAATATTTTCCTGAGGAAATTGGAAAGTTGAGGTGTCAATACAGATAACCCATTCCTTATGAATAGAACAAGGATCGGGTTCACCTTACTTCAACGACGGCATATGTAATTCAGAAGGTATCTTGGGCCCCGACTGTGCACCAACAATCACCACAGGGTATACCCTATCAGTGAAAGGTACTGTAGACTGCAGTGGGTAACTTAAGGTTAAAGTAGAACTATTAATAACCTAGCATTATAACACCCAGTCATAACCAGTTTTTGTGTATTGCATGCAAGGTAATATTTTATGTATAGGGAAATTCTATGGTATAGCCTAGTCTAATTGTATTTATTGCCTCAGTTAAGATAATAATCTATACTGTACAGAGGATTTATGTGACACTGATTGAAATTCCTGTGAATAAAAAGTAGTTATGTATGAAGTCAGTTCGATTTAATAAATACTTACCGGTGAAGTGGAGATAGTCCAGAGTAAACGAACGAACGGCAACTGAAAGACACAAGGCGACAAACAGGTAAACAAACAATTCTATCAATCCACCCTTTTTATACAGTATATATATCCGTACTGGTAAAGGCTTTCCCAAGCAAGCCAGGGGTGGCATAAAGACTGCTTGGGTGGAGGCACACTGTAAGATTGAAATAGTAACCCCGTTAGTGCATTATTAGAGTGCAAGGGAGGGTTACAGCAACAAAAGTTAAATAGAGAAAGCTACTGTTTTAGTTGGATCTGGAAACACACTTGCCTCAGACACGGCATAGACACAGCGAATAAGAGTAATACCGGCAGCTCACTTTGTCAATTTGAAAGATTGATTTAGACACAGAAACTCCCTCAGTAAGCTATAGTAATTAAAGAAGAGAAGAGGCAATTGATATTTCACTCTCAGGCACACTCAAGGAATCTTAGCACAGTACAGTGTCACAGAACTTAATGCGGATAACTAGAGGCCGTCATATGCAAATAACTTAAGGATATAGTACAGCTAGCCAACGATTAACACCCATCTGTATTTATACCGATTTGAGCAACATTGAGACTCACTGAATCCGATTATATTGCAGTTAACATCAGGGATCAGAAAGAGTATTTTATTAGGAGTACACATACAGGAGACCACGAGCTTCTATTGAATGTTCTTACGATTAATTCTTCAAAGACTTCATGTGCACCAACGTTATGGCCACCAGTCACTGCGCAGTGTAGACATTAGTGGGAGGTAATAAGGATTAATAAAGCTTCTAGAACGTATATAGTAATAGCTTACAAGCAGTGGCGGAACTAGCAAGCGGTGGGCCCAGGTGCGACAAAATGCTTCCCCCCCCCCCCCCCCCTATCCCATCCAAGTCCACCCCCTCACCCCTTGAGAGGATCTGGTGAGGGGGACCTGCCCAGGGCCAGAGAAATGGATACCTAGCAACAGTGCCGTAACTAGACATTTTAGCACTGTGTGCAAGAAACGGCATCGGAGCCCCACCCCGCATGCAAAACAGGGGCAGTGCGCGCCGTAGGCGCGCGCAAAAATACATAGTGGCGTGGCTTCGCGGGAAGGGGTGTGGCCACAAAATAATACCAATTCATAAAACGGTGCACAGTAGTCTCCATTCTTCAAATTACGCCGCACAGTAGCACCACTACACCAGGTAGAGACCCTTTTACACCTTACAGCGAACAGATTCCTCTTTTTACACATTACGGCAGACAGCGTCCCCTTTTTACACATTACGGCAGACAGCGACCCCTTTTTACACATAACGGCAGACAGCGTGCCCTTGTTACACATAGCGGCAGACAGCGTGCACTTTTTACACATTACGGCAGACAGCGTACCCTTTTTACACATAACGGCAGACAGCGTGCCCTTGTTACACATAGCGGCAGACAGCGTGCACTTTTTACACATTACGGCAGACAGCGTACCCTTTTTACACATAACGGCAGACAGCGTGCCCTTGTTAAACATAGCGGCAGACAGAGTACACTTTTTACACATAACGACAGACAGCGTCCCCCTTTTTACACATTACGGCAGACAGCGTACACTTTTTACACATAACGGCAGACAACGTACACTTTTTACACATAGCGGCAGACAGCGTGCCCTTGTTACACATTACGGCAGACAGCTTGCCCTTGTTACACATTACGGTAGACAGCGTGCCCTTGTTACACATTACGGCAGACAGCGTGCCCTTGTTACACATTACGGCAGGCAGATTCCCCCTTTTTACACGTTGCGGCAGGCAGTCCCCCGTTTTTATACATTGCGGCAGGCTGATTCCCCATTTTTACACATTAGGGCAGACAGATTCTCCCTTTTTACACATAGCGGCAGGCAGATTCCCCATTTTTACACATTACGGCAGACAGATTCTCCCTTTTTACACATAGTGGCAGGCAGATTCCCCATTTTTACACATTAAGGCAGACAGATTCTCCCTTTTTACACATAGCGGCAGGCAGATTCCCCATTTTTACACATTGCAGCAGGCAGTCCCCCCTTTTTACACATTGCGGCAGGCAGTCCTCCATTTTTACACATAGCGGCAGGCAGTCCCCCCTTTTTACACATTGCGGTAGGCAGTCCCCCATTTTTTAACATAGCGGCAGGCAGTCCCAACAAATAAAGAAAGAATGAGAAAGAAAGAAAGAAAGAAAGAGAAAGAAAGAAAGAAAGAAAGAAAGAAAGAAAGAAAGAAAGAAAGAAAGAAAGAGACAGAAAGAAAGTAGAATCATACTTACTCTCTCCGCTGGCTCAGGCTCCTCGTGCAGCTTGACGATTCCCGGGCAGTAGACGAGGTGAAGGAGGGAGCCGCAGCAGCGCTGTGTTATTGGTGGAGGCGCTGCTGCTGCTGCCCCTCTGCTTCACTATAGGCTGTTCTTGGAAGACAGCCTATAGTGAAGCAGAGGGGCAGCAGCAGCAGCGCCTCCACCAGTAACAAAGCGCTGCTGCGGCTCCCTCCTTCACCTCCCTCCTCCTCCTTCCCCCGTCCGTGCCGCTGCTCTTCTCCTCTGTGGGCGGCTGCGGGCAGCGGTTGCCCGCAGCGCACAGCGGCATGTAATGAGTCAGTTTGACTCATTACATGCTTGGGCCCCTGGACAGAGGCGGGCCCCAGTGCAACGCACTGCTTGCCCTGCCGGTAGTTCCGCCTCTGCTTACAAGAGTAATTGCTGGGTATAACACTATTTATGTTTTAGTTGTGAGCAGTAACTGTATGCATTTATTGTGTATGTGATAACCTTAATATTGAGTTCAGTTTGCCACTTCTCATTTCCAAGGCGGAGATTTGCTGGAATCGTCAGTTGCTGTGAAATAAAAGAACTATCTTTACCTGTTTGAGTGTGCGAATATATATACTACTAGGTGCTTCATCGCGCCCTACGGGCGCTCTTCACACCGTCGGAAGGGGCTACGCCCCTTTAATTCCTGCACGCCTTTCTTGGGTTCAATATATGGAGTATTCCCTGCATTCCTAGTTTTGTTAGTGTTTGAATATTGCACAATGAAAGGCCTTCCGATGGTGAAGGGGGCGTAGTCCCTTGCAACAGGAAGGGGTTTGGGGAGTGGGGACCGCGGATGGGGGAGGGGGTATGAAGGCGCTGTGGGTGGGGTAGGAGCAGGGGTGTCGCAGGTGGGGGATGGCAGCTGCAGGGCTGTTGCGGATGGAGGAGGGGTTCCGAAGGCGCTGCAGATGGGGAAGGTGTGGGTGCGGGTGTGCAGTGGATGGGGGAGGTGTCCCGGGGGCGCGGTGGGTGGGGGAGGGGTGGATGCGGGGGTAACGTGGGTGGGGGAGTGGCGGGTGCGGTGCTGTTGCGAATGGTGTAGGCGATGCGGATTGGGAAAGGCCTGCTGCGTGGGTGGGGTAGGGGATCCAAAGGTGCAGCGGGCGGGGGAGAGCCAGATGAGGGGTGTGGCGGATGGGGGAGGGGGTCCGGAGGTGATGTAGGTGGTGGAGGGGCGGGTGGCATAGGGGGTCTGTAGGCGCCGCGGGTGGGTACCGGGGGAGGGGGCAGGGGGGGCGTTGTGTGTGGGGGTGGGGGAGGGGCAGATGCTGGGCTGGATGGGGGAGGGGTTCCAGAGGTACTGCGGGTGGGAAAGGGTGTGGCGGGTGGGTAGGAGGTGTGGAGGCGTTGCGGGTGGGAGAGGGGGAGGTGAAGTGAATGGGGTTAGGGGCCCGGAGGAGGGAGGGTCCGTGTGTGTTGAGGTGTGGGGTCCGTAGGCGCTGTGGGTGGGGGTGCCATGGGTGGTGGAGGGACAGGTGTGTGGATTTGCGGTGGATGGGGGAGGGGTCTGGAGGTGCTGCACGTGGTGGAGGGGTGTGTGCGCGGGTGGGATAGGGGGGGGGTGCAGCGGATGGTGGAGGTGGTCCGGGAGTGTGGGAGAGGTGAGGTGCTGTGGGTGGGGGAGAGGCGGGTGAGGGGCTGTTGCGGATGAGGGAGGGGTTCCGGAGGCGCTGCAGGGTGGAAGGGTGCAGGTGTTGCGGGTGAGGTAGGGGGCCTGGAGGCGCTGCGGGTGGGGGTGCGGTGGATGGGGAGGGGCTGCAGGTGGTGGAGGAGCGGGTGGTGTAGGAGGTCCGGAGGTGCAGTGGGTGGTGGAGGGGTGGGTGCTGATGGTGGGGTAGTGGGTCCGAAGGTGTTGCGGTTGCTGGAGAGGTGGGGGTGTAGGGGATGGGTCAGTGGGTGCAGCGGATGGGGGAGGGGTGAGTGCGGGGGTTCAGCGGATGGGGTCAGGGGATGCAGGAGGGGTGGGGGTGCTGTGGGTGGGGGAGGTGGGGGAGGGGCTGTTGCGGATGGGGGAGGGGTTCCGGAGGCGCTGCTGGTGGAGAAGGGTGCAGGTGTTGTGGGTGAGGTAGGGGGCCTGGAGGCGCTGCTGGTGTGGGAGGGAGGGAGGGGGGTGAGGGTGCGGTGGATCGGGAGGGGCTGTAGGTGGTGGAGGAGCAGGTGGTGTAGGGGGTCCGCAGGTGGAGTGGTTGGTGGTGGGGTGAGTGCTGCGGGTGGGGTAGTGGGACCGAAAGTGTTGCGGTTGCTGGAGGGGTGGGGGTGCAGGGGATGGGTCCGGGGGTGCAGCGGATGGGGGAGGGGCTGCTGCAGATGGGGGAGGGGTTTGGAAGACACTGCGGGTGGGGTAGGGGGTCCGAAGGCGCAGTGGGTGGGGGTGCCACGGGTGGTGGAGGGGCAGGTGCGGGGGTTTGCGGGGGATGGGGAGGGGTCCAGGGGCGCTGCAGGTGGTGGAGGGGCAGATATCAGTGCACATAGTCTCTGTGGTAGTT